>NC_036872.1:15562485-15783572 GCF_002910315.2 Salvelinus sp. IW2-2015
TGGGTCTAACGGGGGTCCGACCATTTTCACTTGCCCAAATAACGTGGATGTTCTCCACCATCAGGTGACTACATGAGAGCTGACCTGTCATAAATTCACTGTGGGATGATGACAGGCCTGGAGCCAATCTTCATGAAAAAAATAAAATAAAATGCACTAGCTCCTCCTACTCCCCATCCCTAAGCCCCATCCCCATCCACCCCAGCTCACCCTTTACCCTCAACTAGAGCTCCCTCTCCTCTCTTTTTCCTCTTCCTATCTCTCCCTTTCCCATCTTCCCCCTTCCTCTCTCCCTCTGTCTCTCTCTCTCACCCCTCTCTCCTCTCTCTCTCCCTTTTCTCCCATGGGTAAGCAGGTAATCATGAGCTGCACAGAAAGGTACCCATTAATGTGATGGATACGGTGTGAAAAACAAATGGTGTGAAACGTGTGGATTGCCTGTCCTTACTGCACCTTGGCCTTTTGTTCTGTCATATCAATATCCACACAGGCCTCATTACACCGCTGCACTACACAATGAGTGGAGCGCCAGGGTCAGGCCTGCGCCACGCTCCCTTGACTGTGGCCGACTGGGCTTTTCAGCTAAACTTGCCCCATAGGACTCCCAGGTAAACAGGAAGAGGGAGCCCCTGGAGCTGCAGACAGAACACATCAACATGGGCTGAATGGGAACCACAAAACAGCCATATTTTTGAGAGGAGCACACTGTTGCCAAAGGGCTCCCGGTCTCAAACAAAACCAGTTGTCCGAGATAAGCAGATGCAATGGTTCTTTGTTGATGTTGACACTTGTGTTCCCCTTTTTGTTGGGTTGAATTATTCAAACAGGAACAGAGAGCATTCTCAGAGAGATGGAGCTTCTTTGTGGTCATTGTGGTATGTGTGAATGTGTTCAAGCTTATACAGTGGGCAAAAAAAAGGTATTTAGTCAAGCCACCATTGTGCAAGTTTTCCCACTTAAAAATGAGAGAGGCCTGTAATTTTCATCATAGGTACACTTCAAACTATGACAGACAAAATGAGAAAAATCCAGAAAATCACATTGTAGGGTTTTAATGAATTATTTGCAAATTATGGTTTGGTGGAAAATAAGTATTTTGGTCAAATAACAAAGTTTATTCTCAATACTTTGTTATATACCCCTTGTGGCAATGACAGAGGTCAAACGTTTTCTGTAAGTCTTCACCAAGGTTCACACACTGTTGCTTGTATTTGGCCCATTCCTCCATGCAGATCTTCTCTAGAGCAGTGATGTTTTTGGGCTGTTCCTGGCAACACGGACTTTCAACTCCCTCCAAAGATTTTCTATGGGGTTGAGATCGGAGACTGGCTAGGCCACTCCAGGACCTTGAAATTGCTTCTTACGAAGCCACTCCTCGTTGCCCGGCGGTGTGTTTGGGGATCATTGTCATGCTGTGAAAGACCCAGCCACGTTTCATCTTCAATGCCCTTGCTGATGGTAGGCTTTGTTACTTTGTCCCCAGCTCTCTGCAGGTCATTCACTAGTCCCCCCGGTGGTTCTGGGATTTTGTGCTCACCGTTCTTGTGATCATTTGACCCACGGGGGAGATCTTGCGTGGAGCCCCAGATCAGGGAGATTATCAGGGGTCTTGTATGTCTTCCATTTCCTAATAATTGTCCCACAGTGATTTCGTGTCAAACCAAGCTGCTTACCTATTGCAGATTCAGTCTCCCAGCCTGGTGCAGGTCACAATTTTGTTTCTGGTGTCCTTTGACGCTCTTTGGTCTTGGCCATAGTGGAGTTTGGAGTGTGACTGTTTGAGGTGTGGACAGGTGTCTTTATACTGATAACAAGTTCAAACAGTGCCATTATACAGTAACGAGTGGAGGACAGAGGAGCCTCTTAAAAAAGAAGTTACAGGTCTGTGAGAGCCAGAAATCTGCTTGTTTGTAGGTGACCAAATACTTATTTTCCACCAGATTTGCAAATAAATTCATTAAAAATCTACAATGTTGATTTTCTGGATTCTTCCCCTCATTTTTCGTCCTAGTTGAAGTTGTACCTATGATGAAAATTACAGGCCTCTCTCATCTTTTTAAGTGGGAGAATTGCACAATTGGTGGCTGACTCAAACTTTTTTTGCCCCACTGTACATACACATTCTACTTGTCCGTGCCTGGTGTGTTTTATTTCACAACAGCAAAAATGGTGTTTGTCACAATGTATTGAATGCCTTAAATTATGATTTATATTGATCTTGGTGTTAGGAGCTCCTAGCTTACACTGCATTCGATCCAGCCCCCAGGACATATTATCCACTACATACAGGCAACATGTAACTTCCCACAGAATCTTCTGCATAAGAGGGGGATGCGCTAGCCGTGGTAATATTGGCCATTCGCACAAACCCTCTGAGATGCCTGTATTGCTATTATAAAACGGGTTACCACAAATATACAAGTAAACAAGTATTTTTCGGTATACCCCGTGGTATATAATCTGAATATACCACGCGCTTTCAGCCAATTCAGAATCCAGGACCCTAAATACCCATCTTCCATTAATATTTCATAATGGTTTACGTCAACAGTGTCTCCATGCGAGAATCACAGAGGACAATGTCAAATATGTACTAATTCAACACTTTATACATACATGTAGGCTGTATCCTGTACCATTTCTAAAACTATTATTCTGTAACATTGTTGGGCATTTTTGAAGGATCAATGAACCAGCCATATACTGTACCTATAATACTGTTAATGAAACAGCTATTGTTTTCTGGCTACTGCAGGATGTGCAGTTTTAAAGAGACATCCTGCCACTCATAGGTCAAGAGGACAGGCAGAAGAGGAGCTATTCCAGTCCTGGGGCTAACAGGTCACTGTTCATGACACTTCTCCACTGGATGGTCAAGCTCTTATTAAAGACCAGGCTAAGTTTTGCAGCCAGACATGTGATTCAAATTAACTGCTAATCACCAATTAAGAAGATATTATGGATGAAAGATCTGCCTGAAAATACCTGGACGGATTACTGTACTGTGCAAGGCGCAACTGTTTTACATCCGCGGTAGTCTAGCACTTGATGACAGAGGTGGGACCAAGCATTGTTTTAAAAAGTCACAACGCAAGTCTCAAGTCTTAGCACTGCAGTCCCAGAGTCACAGTCCAACAAACAGGCAAGTCCGAGTCAAGTCTCAAAGTCAAGACCATCAAGTATCAAAGTCAAGTCTCAGTCCTACTTTGAGTTTCGATCTAAAACAAGTTCATAATGTGCTCTTCACCAAATGTATACCATTTCATATTTTTAACATGAGTAAATAGTTAGTATAGTTACAATTTACGCAAATCATGAAGGTTTAAAAAAATATCTATATTATTACTGTCCAAATAAAATGTGTATATTTCCCATGGAAATATGGGTAGCTCATGAGAAAGACCCCCAAATGTTGATCGACTATCGAGGATATCGAGGAATCGATGATCGATGTAGGCTTGTACAGCACCGCCCAACCTAACAACAACACACACACACTCTGGTGTGGTGTTACAGTAGCGGTAACGTATGCAATGATTTTAGGAACCAGCAGTAAACATCAGGCAAGATTTAGGCTACCAAACTGCCTAGCCAGTTGTAGCTCAACTTGGTGCAAATGATCACGTTGCCCGCACTGCCTGAACTGTGTGGAGGCTCATTTAATTGAACGTTACGGTTTGCCTACATGATACACTAGTAAGTAATAAAATATATAGCTGTCGGCTTATATTAGCCACGACTTACCGTTCAATTTGGGGCAGCTTCAAATGTTGAATCAAAGTTGGAAATTGTTGTGCCTTCCGTCTGTAATTTTGCTTCCCGCATAGTTTTGCAAGTTGCAATCCGTTTTTTGTTGAACAGCGTCGTCTTGAAGTCGCGAAGATAATAATTGTGGGTATCAATCTTTCAAGGGCCCCATCTGAATTCACCCGCCGACCGTTCCTCTGCATGCACTGCACAACTTTTTCTCAGCTGCTACAATTTGAGTTGGCTTTGCCTGCCGATTCGAAAACTGTAATCCGTTAAAATGATAGAGTTGATGCGCTGGCACACTTTTTTTAATAGGATAATTTTTTTTATATTTGGGCTTGGAGAGGGTAATCAAGTCCAGGGTGAGTCATAATAAGGCTCAAAGTCCAAGTCAAGGTCAACGAGTCATTGGTGTTAAGATCAAAGTCGTAGTTGCAAGTCATCATAGTTGTGACTCGAGTCTGACTCGAGTCGCAAGTCATGGACTCAGAGTCCGAAACAAAACCTCTGCTGCATGACCCATGAAACGGTACTGACGCTGGAAATGCTTACGACGCATCTTCCAAAAAGTTTTTCTCTAAAAAAAAGACAACTGTAAATGGACCATAGTTCCTTGGGCTTTGATCACAGAGAGTAAAGTGCTGACTATTCTGTAAACAGTTGCCTCCCCACGAGTGAGCACAACTCATTCTAATACCACAGACCGTGTTCCCCGAGGTCTCCAGTGGTGGTCTGCTGTGGACACCTCACATGAAACCAGTGGAGACTCTATTAAGGACATGGTTACAGGCCACAACTAACTAGTATACAAACTGGGAGGTGTCCGTTATTTCCAGACAGGGTGATGAATAGATAGCGTAGTCCCCGATGCTGTCAAGTCAGTGTGTGTGTGGATTGTGTGTTTATTGTGTGTGGAACTGAAACAGATTGGAGTCCGAACCGAGACAGCAGATGTGATGCTCCTAGCCCTCTCGCTCTTCTAAAACCCACCAGAATCAGTCCATTAACTACTTCCTCCTATTTGCCTATCATCTACACTGGTTGGCTGCCAACACATTCAAATGTATCACTGGGATTTACTAAGAGCAAGCATAAAAACAGACCAATCCCTCTCTTATCCTTTAATGTGGCATAGAGGGCCTTAAATGTAGCATGAACTAATGATAGTAGGACTACTTGTTTAGCAAAACAAAAATGTAGTGTGTATCAGAAATAGTTTTGGCAAATGATTTGCAACACTTTAATCATCTAATAGTTTTTTTTGTGACATGAGAAGGTTTTTTCCTCTAGAAGAAGATTGGCAGCCATGTTGTCTGAAATTCACATTCAGTCATATTTTATAAAAAAAGTGACACCATATTGTCATGCACAATGGATTGCTATAGGATTTGGTTAACCTTTTCTCAATATAGGGGGTGCATGTTTCAACGTTACCCATTTATCGTTCCCAAATTAAACGCCTTCGTACTCAATTCTTGCTCGTGATAGATAGATAGATAGATAGATAGATAGATAGATAGATAGATAGATAGATAGATAGATAGATAGATAGATAGATAGATAGATAGATAGATAGATGTTGGCCTTTACTGCTAAAGCACATAGAAATGCATTGAATAACACATTCATAAATGGCAGAAAGGACAGTCAAAAAATGTATCGGAGGAAACAAGGTTTGAAATGTCTGTCCTAAATCTAGGAGATGTAAAACAAAACTGGAAATATACAGTACCAGTCAAAAGTTTGGTGACATCTACTCATTCAAGGGTTTTTCTTAATATTTTTTACTATTTTCTACATTGTAGAATAATAGTGAAGACATCAAACTATGAAATAACACATATGGAATCATGTAGTAACCAAAAAAGTGTTAAACTTCTCCTCCGCTTCAGAGGATATGTTCATTAGAGTTGCCAGCCTCAGAAATTGCAGCCCAAATAAATGCTTCACATTGTTCAAGTAACAGACACATCTCAACATCAACTGTTCAGAGGAGACTGTGTGAATCAGGCCTTCAAGGTCAAATTGCTGCAAAGAAACCACTACTAAAGAAGACCAATAAGAAGAGACTTGCTTGGGACAAGAAATACGAGCAATGGACATTTGACAGATGTAAATCTGTCCTTTGGTCTGATGAGTCCAAATTCGAGATGTTTGGTTCTAACCGCAGTGTCTTTATGAGACGCAGAGTACGGTGGTTCTTTCTTTAAAAGTTTTGAGCTTATGCCGCGACCGTTTGTGGTAGATGGTGGCAGATTGTGGTAAAATGCGTCATTCTGGCAATAATGGCTGACACTTAAATAACGTGCCATTAAATTCTGCGGCACCCCACAAGCTGTGCTGCAGTACACCACACCTTTTAAAGGAAGAACCACTGTATTTGAACGGATGATCTCCCCACATATGTAGTTCCCACCGTGAAGCATGGAGGAGGAGGTGTGATGGTGTGAGGGTGCTTTGCTAGTGACACTGTCGGTAATTTATTTAGAATTCAAGGCACACTTAACCAGCATGTCTACCACAGCATTCTGCAGCGATACACCATCCCATCTGGTTTGCGCTTAGTGGGACTATCCTTTGTTTTTCAACAGGACAATGACCCAACACATCTCCAGGCTGTGTGAGGGCTATTTGACCAAGAATGAGAGTGATGGAGTCCTGCATCAGATGACCTGGCCTCCACAATCACCCAACCTCAACCCAGTTGAGATGGTTTGGGATGAGTTGGACCGCAGAGCGAAGGAAAAGCAGCCAAGAAGTGCTCAGCATATGTGGGAACTCCTTCAAGACTGTTGGAAAAGCATTCCAGGTGAAGCTGGTTGAGAGAATGCCAAGAGTGTGCAAAGCTGTCATCAAGGCAAAGGATGGCTACTTTGAAGAGTCTCAAATATAAAATATATTTGAATTTATTAACACTTTTTTGGTTACTACATGATTCCATATGTGTTATTTCATAGTGTGATGTCTTCAGTTTATTCTACAATGTAGAAAATAGTAAAAAAATTAAGAAAAACCCTTGAATTAGTAGGTATGTCCAAACTTTTGACTGGTACTGTATATATATATWTTTTTTTGTACATCTTTAGCCCCTTTTTGCAGTAGCCACAAAACTACCTTCATACTTCCATTATTCTTTTCTTTTTTACTGGTACCTGTTACCTTCAGTCCCGTGACACTTGTGGGGGTCATAGAGCAAAATGGAGAACACCATTGTGTTCGTGAGAGTCTCCCCTTTACCTAGAGTGGTCAAACTATTCGGACGCTACAGACGTTTACAAACACCTCTTTAGCTTTGCCACCTTTCACCGCAAATTCGGACGTGCAACACTGGCGGATGCGGTGGATTGAGACGTATCCAGATACCTCTAGCTTAAACTGAAAGCTTTTTGTTGAGATTTTTTTGTTTTTTGCACCGGTGCGTCAATCGACTCTAGGGGGCTTTGAATAGTCATAGTTTCTGGTCGGAAGAGTGGTGAGTTTTTCCTCTGAGGCAGTTTCTCTGAGATGTGAATTAAGCCATGCGTATTGAAGCTGTATCAGAATAAGACTTGATAAACATCAACATGACTATTGACCTTTGAAGATACAAGGAATTACCATTGCCATTATCAGAAGATAAACAGTAATGAAGAGCAATGACGAATATTCCACAGTACCATGAAAAAAATACACAAAATATCAAATGCTTTATTTATTGTTGATTCTATATTAAATTGTCCATGCAAAATGGGCTGATATTTAACTCATCTGGAATAAAAGGTTTGACATTTAGTAAGGAAAACATTTTTGAGTAAACTGAACCTTGATCTCATGACTTATGATGATTAATATAGACAATAGTTTCTGAGTGCAAATAATGAGTTTTGATATCAACTCAAAGATACTGGGCAGARTACTATGGTTTACAGAGTATGTTGCAAGAGTACACTAATGTTTTACAGAACCAAAGAGACTGTTTTATGTGTTTATTGGTCAGGTTGGGGTAAGTGGAGGTAGGGCATAGAACACAAATTACTAAAACAGATGCCCATTAAATTGTTTTCTTCTCATCCATGAGAGTTTTAAAGAGTAAGGAAGGCATCATTTTAATGTAGGTTTAGTTTTTAGATTTTGCTTCAAGCCAAATTAGAATATGTAAATGATGTACAAACAACAAAGACAGTCACACAACAGGGTATAGTCTGGCTAGGCTAAAACTGCTGTAGACGAAGACAGGGAGAGTTTGAAGTTACCCCCAACCTCACATCAATCTGTTTGAACACTTCAGCATGCCGCTTTGCAGCTCTCTCAACAAAACTCATTACATAAGGGTGGAGAGAGCATGCTCACATTTTTTTAATGATGGTTTAACATAAAATATTGTATACTAAGTCTTAGGATTCAATCCCTCTTTTTAATAGCTTCGTGGAGGCCAGAAAATAAAGTGTTCATGAAGATTGAGGAAGATGATCCAGTGAACTTCAATTTAATTGGTGCAAATTAAAACAATCCATCTTTTCCAGCTGTCCATCTATCTGCTATCACCACTTCATTGCTCGTCCTGCACCTTGATTACAATTATCTTTTAATAGTAAAACTTGTCAGCAATTTCTCCCCCTTCTGATTTACATCACCTCAACACAGTATGGATTCACCAACATAACTCATGTTTTACTGTAATTCAGAGTAAACCTCCACTGGGCAGACACAAGATATATTGACACCTTCACCTCATATCTGCTGGGTACGATGACATATCACAAAATGGCAGTCTACAGTCAAACAGCGAATCCTTAACCCATTGATACACAGTGAGCGAAGGGACGTTTGCATGCTTGGAACTCTGTCTCTATGGAGTGATAAGTGCACATGCAGACACAATGTTTTGCAGTGTCCAATAATGGTTCCAGGCAATTAGAGCGAAGGATGACATTCTGACTTTTAATTTGGGACAAAGTGATCTCTCTCTCATAACCATCTCTCTTTCATCCTCCCCTGCATCCCACCTGAAATGCTGAGGTAAGAACTTTGGAAAGATACATGGCCATAGTCTTTATTTTATCATAAAATGGGATCTTGCTATTTCTGCTCTTCATACTGACAGTAAGTTAAAATGCTCATTGTATGTGACTCTAGATTTGGTAGATGACACTACATGTAGCTCTGAGAATGGAACACATCAACAGCTGCTGAGCTAAGCAGAAAGCATTCACATAACTCATTTAAAAAAGTTAGCAGGAAGAAATTATTAAAGTTGAGTTTTAAAAAGTAGTTTGACTCTGGCAAACAAACACCTTTGAGAGAACACACTTTTGAGATTCAATTTCACATAGACATTATGCCTCTTTCTTTCAAAGTATCAACAACAGACTAGTTTTGCTGCACCTACAGTACACCGAGTGTACAAAACATTAGGAACACAGTCCTAAAATTGAGTTGCACCCCCTTTTGCTCTCAGAACAGCCTCAATTTGTCGGGGCATGGACTCCACAAGATGTCGAAACTGTTCCACAGGGATGCTGGCCCATGTTGACGCCTATCTTTCCCACAGTTGTGTCAAGTTGGCTGGATGTCCTTTGGGTGGTAGACCATTCTTGATACACACAGGAAACTGTTGAGCGTGAAAAAGCAAGCACCATTGCAGTTGTTGACACAAACCTGTGCTCCTGGCACCTACTACCAAGGCACTTAAATATTTTGTCTTGCCCATTCACCCTCTGAATGGCACACATACACAATCCATGTCTCAATTGTCTCAAGGCTTAAACATCCTTCTTTAACCTGTCTCCTCCCCTTCATCTACACTGATTAAAGTGGACTTAACAAGTAACATCAATAAGGGATCATAGTTTTCACCTGGATTCACCTGGTCAGTCTATGTCATGGAAAGACCAGCAGGTATATAATCCATATAATGTACATTTAAAAAAAAAATGCATATTAAAAAAATTACAGTTTTAGAATGTCTGACAGCAATTCCAACCCAAAAGTGTTTCCCTTTTTCAGGACCAGTGTAAATCACTGTACATGTAGGTATGTTGTGCTAATCTAAGGCTACAGTATATGGTGAAATACTAAACAAGCACTTCTGCTATAGTGGTCTTTAAAAAAGCCTATGGGTGCTTTGGGGAATGGTTCCGACCATTTCCACTCTGCCCCAAATAAACGTGGATGTTCTCCATCCATCAGGTGACTACATGGAGAGCTGACCTGTCATAAATTCACAGTGGGGATGATGACAGCGCTGGAGCCAATCTTCATGAAAAAAATAAAAATGTCACTAGCTCCCTCCTACCATCCCCCACTCCCTAAGCCCCTTCCAACCCCAGCTCACCCTTTACCCTCATAACTAGAGCTCCTTCTCTCACTCTTTTCCCACTATTTCTCTCTCTACCTTTCCTCATCTTACCCCTCTTTCTCTCTCAACCTCCTCTGTCTCCCCCACCCCCTTATATATATATCTCTCTCTCTCTCTTCTTTTCTCTCCATGGGTAAGCAGGTAATCATGAGCTGTCACAGAAAGGTGACCCATTAATGTGATGGATACGGTGTGAAAAACAAATGGTGTGAAACGTGTGGATTGCTGTCCTTACTGCACCTTGGCCTTTTGTTCTGTCATATCAATATCCACACAGGGCCTCATTACACCGCTGCACTACACAATGAGTGGAGCGCCAGGGTCAGGCCTGCGCCACGCTCCCTTTGACTGGCTTCGACTGGGCTTTTCAGCTAAATCTCGCCCCATAGGACTCCCAGGTAAACAGGAGGAGGGGAGCCTCTGGAGCTGCAGACAGAACACATCAACATGGGCTGAATGGGAACCACAAAACAGCCATATTTTAGAGAAGAGCCACCATTGTTGCCAAAGGGCTCCCGGTCTCCAAACAAAACCAGTGCGTCCGAGATAAGCAGATGCAATGGCTTCTTTGTTGATGTTAGACACTTTTGTTTCCCCTTTTGGTTGGGTTGAATTTCATTCAACAGGAGCAGAGAGCATCGCTCAGAGAGATAGGAGCTTCTCTTTGTGGTCATTGTGTATGTGTGAATGTGTTCAAGCTTATACATAATTGTACTTATTTCATGACAGCAACAATTGTGTTTGTCAAAAATGTGTGAATACTACCTGAAATACCATTTTACATGATCAGGTGTTAGAAGCCCCCAGAACATCTTATCCACTACATACAGTATAATAATAGGGACACTATGGTAATCTTAAAAAAGCTAAGATTTTCATAATGTTGTGACTACAGCAACAGTAAACCTCCCACACATGTTCTGCATAAGAGGGGAGCACTTGCTACAAGTGATGCAAAGTTATATAATACCCTTATGAAACACATGCACTTCATACTACTTCATAATGCATAATTATGGTTTTAGTCAAGAGGTTCTCCATGCTAGAATCACAGAGGACCATGCACATATTGTATTACTAATTCAACACTTTCTATGTAAATGTAGGCTGTATCTGTACAATTTCTAAATTATTGTTGCATGGGGAAGGGATGAATGAACCAGACAAATACTCTACTATAAAACTGTATGTACATCTATTGCTTCTGGCTTACTGCAAGATATACCATTTTCAAAGAGCCACCCTGCCATTCAAGGTCAAGAGGACAGGCAGAGAGGAGCTATTCCAGTCCTGGGCTAACCTTCCACTGTCCATTACACTTGATGGTCAAGCTCTTTTTAAAGACCGGGGCTAATTTCACAGCCAGGACCTGTGATCCACAAAGTAACTGATAATCACCAATTAAGTAATATTATGGATTACAATCCATTGATTTTTTTTGGTGCAGAATCCAGGAATAAGAGCCCCAGGGATCTGTGAAGAAGCTTGGAGGGATATACTATACTGTGCAAGGCTCAACTGTTCTACATGTGAGTCCCACACTTAATGACCCATGATACGGTACTAAAGTTGGAAAATGCTTATGACAGCATATTCCACATTTCCAGAGAAAAAAAAGGTTCTTTTTTTTCTCCAAAAAATATAACTTGAAATAATCGTAGTTTATTGGCTTTGTTCACACACAGTAAGTGATAGTGTATGCCTGAGAAAGAAGTAGCCTGCCTCCCCACGAGTGAGCCAAACTCATGTCAATACACACAGCCGTGTTCCCCCCAAGGTCTCCAGTGGTGGTCTAGTGGACATCTCAGATGAAACGGTGGAGACTCTATTAAAGACAGTGGTTACAGGCCACAGACTAATCTAGTATGACAAACTGGAGGTGTCCTGTTATTTCCAGACCTGGTGATGAATAGACGGCCGTAGTCCCCCATGCTGTCACGTCAGGGTGGAACTGAAACAGATTGAGAGGGTGCGGACAGACAGCGGATTGATGTGCTGGGCCACTTCTCTCTCTCTTGTAAAACCCACAGAATCAGTCCATTAGCCCTCCTCCTATTTGCCTATCATCTTACACTGTTGGCTGCCAACACATTCAAACGTATCACTGGGATTTACTGAGAGACCAGGTAAAAAGCATAGAGCAGACCAGTCAATGTTCTTGTTCTTTCATGTGGCAAGTATGCCTTATCATATATTCGAGATATGATACTAGGACTATTTGTTATCAATACAAAATATAGTGTACACTTTAGTGTACTTTAGGTTTTGCAAAGTATTAGCAACCTTTAATAAGTGTTTTTTCATGACCTGTTCAATTCATCTATATGTCCTCTTCTAGATGATGACAGCCTTGTCGTGGTTCTGAAATTCATATTCAGTCCTTCATTATGACCCCATATTGTCATGCACAATTGATTGTTATAGGTTGGGTTAAACATATGGATTAGATGATGAGCTTCAATAATCTATATTGGATTTTTGCTCTCTGAGGGAGCATTTTCAACCCTGTAGCTAACCATGGCCTCATAGGTCCAACGGTTAAGTGATATATTCTAACCTCTGATTGGTGTGAATGAGCCATGCAGGGACAGACCTCACGTAACTGGTCTAACATCCACTCTTTCATCAATCAAGAACATTGAGTGAACTACAGCTGTTTCAGAGTTTCATTCATAGCATGTTTGACATACAGTACACCACTACGGTATTTACACTGGTGCAGAGGATCCTTGGCCAGCAGGTAAACTGTAGTTTCTCTCTGCAGCCATTGGCAGCACTAACGGGTGGGATGAAGACAATGACATCTCTCTCTGTCATCACGGTGGGCCCTGGTGTGTCTGTCTGGTCTGTACTCCCCCCCCCTGTACACCCCCTCTCTCTGCGATGACCACGTCCTCACTGTAATGTACATGTGTGTGTGTGTGTGTGAAGGACACCCCGGCAGGGCGGCAGGGCTATCACAGACACAATCTCACAGCACTTTAATAACTTTCAGAGCGGTCAGCACCCTGCGCTTTAATAACACTCCCTGTCAGCTCGCCCTGCGCACCGCAAAATTGTCTCGTTGGAATTCTTTATGGTGGCGGCCAAAGAACTGTGGTGATGGTGATGGAATATAGCCACGCTCAACCCACTCTGCCTCCAGATGGGTTTCCAAGAGCACGCTTTTATCTGTGGGTCAAAATAAAACAGGAGAAAAGACATTTACTTGCTCCGTGATGCAGCAATAAGCTTCTAAAATCAGTGCTGTCGTCTATGAAGGAGGACCAAGTGATTTTGTGAGAGCTTCTCCTACAGCTCAGTTCACTTGCCCATGTGATAGAATGACACAATTGACACAAGGCCTCTGAGCACATGAAATGCATTTCAATATCTTTATCTGTAGAGTAAGGCTCTAGAATGGTACAGCCAGCATTTCAGACTGAACTATGAGGGTGCGTTTGTTAGGGAAGATCAGAGACTGTGGGTTTAAAAGTACATCAGGTTTCCTCCCACAAAGAGAGTTTGCACACAGTCTGGTAACATGAAGGGTAAATCAGATTGCTTGGTAAAAAATTGCTGTGTTTCAAGGCTAATGGTGCGTTTGGGGTGTGTTTTTGTGATGTGTCTGTGATTATAGCCTCTCCAGCATCAGTAGAGGTACATCCTGGTCATCACTACCTCCTAGTACTACTTATTAGCATAATCAGCCAGCATTAGTTATTCATGTGATGCGCAGAAGTGCTCTGGGAGTCACAACTTTGCTCTGTCTAATAACCTGTGTTAAATATTAAAGAAGAGCATGGTCTGCCTGATTTACATGCCTCTCATCCTGCCTCTTAGATGCACCATTGTCGGGGAACTGACTCCGGGCCTGTTTCAGATTACTCTGAACCAATGTGATATACTATAATATGCTGAAAAGACATTGTTTTGAAGAGTATATTGAAAGACAATATTCATAGACCATGATCAGGTACATTCGATAATAATGGATAACATATTTGAATGTTTCCATGTCCAATCACTGACTGGTCACTGCCTCACAGCAGACAGGCGATCAGTGTATTGTGTAAGAGGACCACGTAACTATGTGTAAGAGGCTTTTCCACTCGGCTTCATCTGCCTTTCTGAAAATAAGGAGCCCACGGCATGAATGGGCTGACTCGCTGCGTCCTTATGCCCCCGACTCTTGATTAAAGACAATGAGCGCAGAGGCTAGCCAAGCGTTGAGCTGGCCAGGGTGGGTTGGAGAGGGGGAGACCTACAGTAGGGCCGAAGAGAAGGCGGCTGCTGCTGTGAACCCTGAGGAGGTCATTAGGAGACCAGTGACCTCACTGGTACAGCGCTCTTACAAGCCACCCACTGGCATGATGTCATACTTCACATGTCATCACTCATCACGGCCACACACAAAAACAGTGAAGACCCAAAAATTATATTTAATACCGGGTAGCTTTACCTATGTTTCTATTAAAAGGAATAACAACATACACAATTTTCCCCTCCAAAAATATTCATCCTGTGTATTCTCCATGCAACAGAAAATGACATCAACTGATTCAGCAGCAATTCACTAGAATGTTGCATTATGTCTCCAAACCTGCTACCATATTGGCATATGCTGTGAGTATGAACTACTGAAGTTGTAAAAAGAGAAAAGAGGAAAGTCCTCATTAACAACTTGTAGTCTGAAATTGAACAGATGCAATATTTATCACATATATTCCCCCCACCCTGTAGGACCAGGAAGGCCAAGCATGTAGACTAATAACATGGAAACAGTCCTCTAGGCTTTCCTCTGTAATGATTTAGCTACTTGGGATTTCCTTTTTAATTTGGTCCTTAAGAAAATAACAATTCTCCTTGGTGCTGCTCATTACTGTATGGCTGCGGTGACCATTAGGAAATGAAAATAACCTTGCTCATTTATATAAAGCAAAGCATTTTAGTTAAAGGCCTCAAGGCCAAGGGTTTGAATAAAGAATGTCATTTCCAAATATAATCATACAGCTCTAAGGTTACTAGGCACCAAAGTGAAGAAATGTGCTTCTGCCAAATGAATTCCTGAATACTTGGACATCTAAATAAATTCACTCAGGGAATAAGAGATGTATGTTGTGGTCTATCAAAAACCAGAGAGCCGCAAAATGACGTATTTCATGATCTTATGAATTATGAATAACGCTCTCTATGAGTCACGTGTAATGAATAACAAACACTGCATACTATACATACAATGGAATTTTATAAGGAACTATAAGCCGTTGTGAATGCTCATAACAAGTCTTAAAGGCACTATTCATAATATATTTACATACAGGTGTGTCAAAGAGAGTGTCACCATAATATTGTCATTTTCATGAAGAATTGTGATCACTTTATAATCATCACGCTTAAATGAAACTTAAATTAAAATCAACAAACTTGATTTTTAATTTTAATTTTTTATGTGTCTTTTCAAATATCGCTCGACACAGATTTTGGACCGGGCTTATAAAAATGGTGGTCTACTAGCCCGGCTGGCCAGTGTCAAATTCCTTAAATTCCACCCCTGATTTTGAAGGATTCTATACAGTAAAACATGAAATACAGAACTTGTAACAGAAGGTAGAAAGTAGAGTCATTCTTTCATAACAGACAAACTAACGTACACATATTTCAATGATATAATCTCACAACAGAGTGTCACTTACTCCAAACATAAATGCACTAGAATGGTATCCCAAAAGTAATTGGGTGAGACCAATGTCCAGTGTTCGCTAGATGGATGGGTTACGAAATTGCATCGAGCGCACCCTCAGATCCAGGGTGGACTGTTTAAATCAAGCAGTGGTCACACTTGGTGTGTACATCACCACTGAGGCATGGTGAGCAATGAGACGCTTGTACAAGGCCCCTGCCTGCCCGTCGCAGGGCTGGACTGCTGAGGCCCGTGGGCTGCCTAATCAAATCTGAAACCATCACATTTACTTGGCTCTCAGGCAGCTATGCATGCAAAAAAAACTGACTAGGCTACATAACCAATCACACCCTCATGGCCCTTAAAGACAGCCATTAGAGAAGGATTATAAACGAATACACGGATGGATCATATTTGATTTGTCTCTTTTAGTTTCCCTCTATAACCATAGGAACCATGCTTGCAGTTACTATTGAGCTGAGGAAAGTTAGAAACATAACCTGACAGTGAAATCTCATGATGATGTATTATAAAACAAAACCATGTGTTACATGAATGTGGAGCAACTGTAGTCTCCACTAAAAGATAGCCAATGCCTCAAACCCTGAACATAATATTGATAATAGTGTATATTTTGCTTGGCCAACCCAAAGTTGAGCTGTTATTGCCTGGTCTGAATGGGAAAGATGTAAGCCTCTTATTCATTACCATACAAGTTAATAGTTTCCATTGATGGAGATTTGGGCCATACAAACTTCATTAGGCAAGCTTGAGCAATGATCATGATAAAGTGCAGAGTCCTAATTAAAATGCTTAAGCATTACAGTGTTTTAAACATGACAATAAATATAACAGGAGGCCCAAAATGTATCACATGCTGTAGAGGGCAGACTTCCAGAGAAACTGTAAGGGATGTAATGAAAATATGTCTGAATATATGAGATCCACCATGAAACAGCGGTCAACTGTATTGTGTAACATCCTTTTAACCTTAATTCTATACCCCCAAAGATACTATAAACCCAATATTGCCACATTGACTCTGAAAGAATGTTTACCTTTCTCAGTATTGGATTAGTAGAAGCCTGTATGTAAATAATGGTCATGCGGGAAAAATCTTTGCATTATTCTTTGAATTCAATTGAACAGATCAGTGATACACACAAATCTCCCAAATTGAAGGAAAATGATATATGTTGCTACATTAGCTTCCTGTAAACTGGTATTATTTATTTGAACTATAATCCTGTCATTTTTTAAACTGGGTTGTACCTGGTTTGTATCTACTCTGCTCATTTTGTGAATATGTTTAACCAATCACATGAGTTTGTTTGGGGTCTTTCTCTAGATGGAGAACAGCAATAAATTGTAACTCAATGTAACAAAGCACTTTATACATCCGCAGTTAAATTAATACCATTAGTTATCCAGGTTGTATGAATACACATAGATAATATAGTAGAAGAGCACTTTGTTTTACCCACTGGTTTGACCTTGTCTTTTTCCTTCATAAAACATGTCCATAAAGACCCAGTCAACATTCCACATCATAATGTGATGTCAGCCGGGTTACTGTATTCATTTCTAGCCTCGCCAATCTTTTAATGCATGTACTGTGGCGACTTCCAAGAGCATTTGTTTCTCTGAAGATCAAAATAAAACAGGGTTTTTGAAACAGTCTCCCGAGAGGAGCATTGATTCCGTAATGAATGCAAGGGCAGAGAAAAATGGATTTCTTCCTTTAGATGTGTCTCTATATCTCTCCTTTAACATCTCTGCAGCACTGCATTGCATTTGATTGCACATTGAGAAGGAGAAAATCTTTGCATCTCTATAAAATATTCATTTGAGTGGATGTGAAACAGTGCTCTGTGGATGGGCTTGGGGAACGGGGAAAATACTTAAAGATTTGGCGGATTGAATAGATGAAAACAGATCATGGATTTAGTGGTAATAGGAAGAGGGAAGTATGTGCATTTTTTCATCTACAAAACATGATCAGTTTTATATTAATCGTGTGGCCGCTGAAGTTTTGTTGTGTCATCCTGTTGTGTTTGGAGGCAGATTTATTTTATTATTTTGAGTGTATGTACAGTTAGATACCGTATTCTTTAAATTGTAGAAGGATTATAGCTAGAAGCCTTAGGGCATTTAAGCTGAGGCTATAGTCAATTCTGATGTGCTTCATTTATCCACGTTGCTAATTCTGTTTTTACAACGGAATTCACACATTTTCATTCCCGAAACAATGCCCCACATTGCCCCACATTCACTCATTAAAGCATATTTTCAGTCAAAAAAGACATAATCACAAATTGATTTTAATGCCTGGCTTTTAACGTGCCTTAATATGTGTTAATTGGGTAATAATTAAGATGGATTTTTATATGCAAAACGTAATCAAATCAATTTGGAGTTTCCAGTCAATGGCCATAATTAAAAGGAATCACATTTACATCATCTGACAAAGGGAAACATATGAGTTTGTGATTGGATAATGAAAGCTGTGGTGTATTGTCTCCAGGGTATGGGTTTAGGCTACTAAATGGTAAAACGTTATTCTGCTCTTGATATATATTTGGATGAGAAATACCTGGTGACAACGTGTTTGATGTGTTTCAGTCAGTGGTGTAGCTCTTAGACGTGATTGACATATGTATAATCCCATTGTTATTCATCACAAAATGTAAGACATAAGGGGCGGGAGGTAGCCTAGTGGTTAGAGYGTTGGACTAGTAACCGAAAGTTTGCAAGATTGAATCCCCGAGCTGACAAGGTAAACATCGGTCATTCTGCCCCTGAACAAGGCAGTTAACCCACTGTTCCTAGGCCTACATTGAAAATAAGAATATGTTCTTAACTGACTTGCCTAGTTAAATAATGGTAAAACAAATAAATAATATTAACTAATATTTCACGTCTCAAGGCTGAACTAACTCACTACATATAAGTATTCTATTCATCTTCCATTCATTAATTTCACAATTAAATCATTACGCCGTAATTACACATAAGAAATCAATTGGTTTTACTATGCTCTATAATTAGGGTGAACTTTTGTACACATTTAACTTGTTTGGATTGTGTTTAGGGAGTACCAGAAGGTGTCACTGTTCATGCAACACTACCAGAAAGTTCATGCATCAGAGGAGCATGGAATCACTCCCTCGTAAGAGTCTGCGGTCCATTGGATCATGTGGCACTCTCTCAAAATAAATCAAAACGTCATACAGATAGTATAGGTAAATATATAGCAGGTAAGGTGGCATACAAAATGCATAAATGACTGTTGAAATAAATAATGAGAACTAATCAACGAGGAAGTTTGCATATGCATGTACAGGAATTCTGATTCCTTTTAAACTAAATGAATAGGATATGCTACTGTATTTCCGTTGAATATAGTGTAAATCATAGAAATTATGGTATTAATCATACCAACGTGGGATCCACAGGGCTGCCTCTCAGGCAGGGTGGTGTGGGCTGGAGAGACAGGAACAGTGTGCACCTAGAGAGATAGCTGGAGCTTGTCAAATCAATAATACTGCTTGCTTGGTATCTTCAAAGATGACTAGATGACAAACATGTCTGTCAGAGCTGTGCCAATATAGTTTAGGGCCTCTCGTGATGGGGCATACACCCAATGACAGAAGCAGGTCATTTCCGCTCCCTGGCACCATAAATCGAGCGTCTGGCCCCTGTCCGAATGCTGATGCTGCAGAACACCACACGCAGAGGGCCTGTCTGTACACCATGAGCTACTGCACTGTCGCCATGGCATACTGCACAGTCCACACTTCTTCCCTCCCTCCCTCTATCTCTTGCTCTCTCAACAGCTACCACAGCAACACCTGTGTAATTCAAGACAATCCACATGTTTTCACAAACTACAGTGCTTGTTATCACTTCTTGGATGTTCTGTGTCACTAGAGGCTGGTACTTAATGCTGTTAGTTGTACAGTGTCAACAAATGTTGTAAAACCCATAGAGGGCTTGCAGTTCACGTACGACGCCTTCTGGCGGCCATGTTGGAAGACCACCGCCTGAGTTCTTCTGACAACAACAGCTGAGTAGCAACCAACAACGGCATGATAGCAGTGCCTAAAACTAGTTGATTCATCACCACGGTCATTTTCTGTGCAGTATTTGGCTGCTCTAGCAAGGCAGAAAAGACAACAGGGATTTTTTTTTAAAGATTCCCCGCAATCATGAAACACCATTGTTGACACCAAGGAGATAAGACTCAAGAACTGTCGGATAAGTGAAGAAACCTTTTTGCCCGTCAAGCCCTAAATTCAGACAGCTGTCAGTACATGGTCTGCAACTATCATTTTATCACTGATAAGTCAAGTCTGTTCGATTTTGAGTTAAGCTGTTATTCTAACCAGGTGTTAACAACAACACTAAGTTAGCCAGAATTAGCTAGCTAGATAGCTTGTAGTGTAGCTATTAGCATGTGTCATGTGAGTTTCAAGTTTTGGGGAAGCTATTTTTTCACCATAAAAATGCACCTTTATTACAAAGAATTACATGCATCTATCATCGCATTTGCAGCCTTATGTAAACCTACTATTCCTAATATCATGAGTAGATTGGATAGTCATAATGCAGGCTATCAATGAGTGCGTAGTGGAATGGGCCTATAGGCAATATCAGAGACTATTATTTCCTTTGCACAGGAAAAATGTGGCCTTTGATAAACATGTCATACACTTCTACTATACTTTTGACTGGAGACATTATTAGCACAATATTTTTTAATACAATGGTAGCCTAGGTCTTCTCTTCTGAAAACAGATGAATAAAAATGACCTTGTCTTGAATTTGAGGTTTATTATCTATGCATAGTCACATTATCCTTACCTCCTGTACAAGCATTTCACTACATCCGCAATAACATCTGCTAAACATGTGTATGTGACCAATACAATTACATTTGATGTACAAATTACCTCAACTAACCTGTACCCCCGCACATTTACTCGGTACTGGTACCCCCCTGTATATAGCCTCGTTATTGTTATTTTATTGTGTTGCTTTTTATTAAATCTTTTACTTTAGTTTATTTAGTAAATATTTTCTTAACTCTATTTCTTGAACTGTATTGTTGGTTAAGGGCTTGTAAGTAAGCATTTCACAGTAAGGTCTACCTACAGCTGTTGTAGTCAGCGCATGTGACAAATACACTTTGATTTGATGTAACCACGTAATCTAGGCCTATGAAAAAAAAAAAGAACCAGCTTTTGTTAAATTAATGTGAAGTTAATTGTTTTGCATTTTAGTTAAGCCTAACCCCCTTCCTTACCTTAACCTAATTCTCCGAACCTGCTACGTTAATTCTCCTAGCCGGCAGCGTAAATTCTCCTAATCTGCTACGAAAGTCAAATGAATTTAATTTGACAAAAGCTGGATCCCTTATAGCCACGACCATGAAAAGGGGAGACACAAATTATACAATGAGGTCCATTATCCATTATTATATATATTCTTGTAGCAAATGTATATTAAAAAAACTGAAATACCTTATTTACACAAGTATTCAGACCCTTTACTATGAGACGAAATTGATCTCAGGTGCATCCTGTTTCCATTGATCATCCTTGAGATGTTTCTACAACTTGATTGGAGTCCATCTGTGATAAATTCAAATGTTTGGACATGATTTGGAATTGCACACACCTGTCTATATAATGTCGCAAAGTTGACAGTGCATGTCAGAGCAAAAACCAAGACATTAAGTCGAAGGAATTGTCTGTAGAGCTCGGAGACAGGATTGTGTTGAGGCACAGATCTGCGGAAGGGTACCAAAACCTTTCTGCATCAATGAAGGTCCCCAAGAGCACAGTTGCCTTCATCATTCTTAAATGGCAGATGTTTGGAATCACCAATACTCTTCCTAGAGCTGGTCGCCCGGCCAAACTGGGCAATCAGGGGAGAAGGTCCTTGGTCAGGGAGGTGACCAAGAACCCAATGGTCACTCTGACAGAGCTCCAGAGTTCCTCTGTGGAGATGGGAGAACCTTCCAGAAGGACAACCATCTTTGCAGCACTCCACCAATCACTATGGTAGAGTGGCCAGACGGAAGCCACTCCTCAGTAAAAGGCACATGACAACCCGCTTGAAGTTTGCCAAAAGGCCCCTAAAGACTCTCAGACCACGAGGAACAAGATTCTCTGGTCTGATGAAACCAAGATTGAACTCTTTGGCCTGAATGCCAAGTGTCACGTCTTTTTGAAACCTGGCACCATCCCTAAAGTGAAGCATGGTGGTGGCAGCATCATTCAACGGCAGGGACTGGGAGACTAGTCAGGATCGAGGGAACGATGAACCGAGCAAAAGACAGCGAGATCCTTGATAAAAACCTGCTCCAGAGTGGAGCACTCATGCCCTCAGACTGGGGAGAAGGTTCACCTTCCAACATGACAACGACCCTTGAGTGGCCCAGACAGATCCCGAACCCGGTCGAACATCTCTGGAGACCTGAAAATAGCTGTGCAATGACGCTCCCCATCCAACCTGACAGAGCTTGAGAGGATCTGCAGAGGAGAATGGGAGAAACTTCCCAAATACAGGTGTGCCAAGCTTGTAGTGTCATACCCAAGAAGACTCGAGGCTGTAATCACTGCCAAAGGTTCTTCAACAAAGTAGTGAGTAAAGGGTCTGAATACTTATGTAAATATGATATTTCAGTTTTAAAAAATKTAATACATTTGCTAAAGTTTTTAAAAATCCCTTTTGCCTTCCCATCATGTAGTATTGATGTTTTAAGCTAAGGATCCCATTTCCTGTTTCCAGACATTTCATCACCAAGATTATAAGTGTTGGATTTGCACTAAACAATTTAATGTCAGCACAAGGCATGTACAACATCTAGCATAACGAATAGCCTCATATAAATTGTCTACTGGCATTGTTTTTAAATTGAGAATATAGCTCAACAATATGTAAACAATGTGTGAGTTAAGATGTTCTCTGGTTCAGATGCACAATGTCAAGGGGTGCATTGCAAATGCCCATAAGGCTAATGCCATCATACTGTAGGCCAGTGTTTTTCAACTCCGGTCCTTGAGTACCCCCAACAGTACACAGTTTTATTGTAGCCCCGGACAAGCACACCTGAATCAACTTATCAACTAATCATCAGGCCCTCAATCAGATGAATCAGGTATGTTTGTCCAGAGCTGCAACAAAAATGTGTGCTATTGGGGGTACTCAAGGACGGGAGTTGGGAACCACTGCTGTAGGTCTATGACTGCATTGGCTTTCCATGCCATTATCAGCTGCAAAATGGGCTCACATGGCTGATGCTGTATCTTGAAAAAAAAGCGTGACAATCCAAAAAAAAAAATGGACAGCTTACAACTGAACAAAAACGTAGGTCGTGCTCATTTGAGAATACAACAGAGACAAATTCCTTTACCCTCTTTATTGCAGGATTGTGAGCTGTGGTTAATCGACATTGACACTAGTTCATCTTGAATAATATAGTTTTAAGTTAACAATTATAACTTATTTCTTTGTAAAAAAAAAAAGTGTACTTTTTAGTGATATCCAATTGGTAGTTACAGTCTTGTCCCATCGCTGCAACTCCCGTACGGACTCGTGAGAAGTGAAGGTTGAAAGCATCCTTCGAAACACAACCCTGCCATGCTGCACATGTTCTTGACACACTGTTTGCTTAACCCAGAAGCCAGCCGCACCAATGTGTCTGAGGAAACACCATACTGGCCTGGCACAGGGAGTTGCTAGACACTGGGCCAATTGTGCATGTGCGCCACCTCATTGGTCTCCCGGTCGCGGCGACACAGCCTGGGATCAAACCTGGGTCTGTAGTGACGCCTCTAGCACTGCGATGCAGTGCCTTAGACCGCTACGCCACTCGGGAGGCCCCTTAAGTTAACAAATAAAACAAGTTTAAACACTTCACTTCGAAGAATCAACACTTTCATATCATGTCAAAGTGTACAAGTAAGCTAACTCATATATAAAGGTTACACATCTTATCAACAAGTATGCTATTATTACTAAAGCATAATTTCAGGTGAACCAAAAAAAAGTAATTACCAGAGGTGGCCAACCTCACTCCACTGATCCCTAAACTACTGGTTGAGCAGACTTCTGTTCCAGCCTAGCAATAGGACACTTGATTATCAACTAATTAGGTTTGATACAGTCAATCAGGTGTGTTAGTTATGGGCTGGAACAGAAGCCTGCACACCCAGCAGAGTTGGCCTGCTCCAGTTGTAATAGGTTTATACATTGTTGACAAAACTTGCTAACAATATAATCACATATAATCCATGGTATACTAGGATTTACCTTTATTCTCTTGGGACATTCATTGGGACCTCTTCATCCGCAGACAGGGTTTCACAGCTCTCTGTATCTGACAACTGAAAACATCACAAAGAAACAGGCTGCATTATACTCAAATTAGACAGCACTGAATATTATGTTTCTATATCTCTCTGTCCTCATAGTTTCTCGCTAGGGATTGGAACTGGAGAATATTTTCATAACGTCCTCCCACAAAGTTACCTGCCTTATCCAGAGTAGCCTACTATCCTTTCTGACAGCTGGAACTGCTAGCTTTCACCCTCTGTTAGTTAGCTAGCTACCTAGCCACAAATACGTTTTGAGTTACAAAAATAAATACATCAAGATAGGTAGCTAACTAGCTAATATTAAGTCAGCAAGTTGGTAATATTTAATTAACTTGGCTACTGTAGCTATATTGTATGTAAAGTTAGCTAGCTAGCAAACACATTACATTAGCAGATCATTTGAGTTAGGTTGCACACAAAGTTCCTGTAGCTATCATTTTCAAAATAAATGTATTTACTTGAATAGGTTCGCTCAATGCCTCCGTTTTCTGGGTCCTTAGAAAAACAAAATAATGGGCAATCTTCCCGAAGTTTCCAGTGATAGCAGAACACAGCCAGCCATTTGGACTATTGGAGGACTTCCAACATGGCTCCTGGTGCGGTTGCTAGGTGGTTTGTGACGCAACTGCAAGCCCTCTATTGTGTGCAATTATAAACTGGGTAGTTCGAGCTGAATGCTGATTGGCTGACAGCCGTGTTATGTCAGATGTATACCACTGGTATGACAAAACGTTTATTTTAACTGCTCTAAATATGCTGGTAACCAGTTTATAATAGCAATAAGGCACCTCGGGGGTTTGTGGTATATGGCCAATATACCACGGCTAAGGGCTGTATCCAGGCACTCCTTGTTGCGTTGTGCATAAGAATAGCCCTTAGCTATGGTATATTGGCCATATACCACACCCCCTCACGCCTTATTGCTTAAATATACTCCTCAGCTATGGTGAATATCTCTCACCAGGAGTACAGTAGTATATAACAATATCTTGCAGAACATCCATAGTCTGTCTTTTCTGGGATTCTGAATAGTGCTTGTGACATGAGCTGTCTTCTGTGTTGGCAGTGAGGCTAAGCAGCTACCACATCACACCACAGCAGAAATAAAGTGTGGAACATGGTGGTGGGGTGAGGAATACTGTCTGTAATATATTCATGTTTGTTAAGATCAGACTCAAGGTTAAAACAACAGCTATTTTTCTCCATGTCACTTCTCTTTGGCAGAGTGTGGAGAGTTGCAATGTGCCAAACTTGACGCCTATGCTGACTAATGGAGGAAAAATAAAAGATGAATGATAAATAAGTAAATATTTTCACAACCTTTCACTGCCCAACCCCCTCGCTTTTCTCTCTTCCAGACAGAAATGCAAATAGCCCCATTGGGTTTCATCCCCCTTATGCTCTAACATGCATTGACAGAGTCTTTATATTCCCACTTCCCCAGAAAGAAAAATATAGGCAACACTTTCGTTTAATATGAAAAGATATTAATGTTTCAGTATGTATAGGTAGGGATCAAATCTGTGCTTTAGGATGTCATAGACAGCGGTTGAGTGGAATGCTAAATGCCATACATCCTCAAGGTTATCTCTGCAGACAGGGGCCTTTTGCAATCCGTCTCTGCTTTATTTTCTTCAATGCATGCATCAAGTCAGCCGAGATTGTTGTACAGAGAAGATGAAGGTGACTTTTAAAAGAAGCCAAATCCTCCCTCTCGACATGTATTCTGTCAGTGATTTTAAATTAGGTTCACACCTTGCTGTGACCACAATGAATGGTAGTAATTTGGAGGGTCCAGTTGTGCCCTCCCAAAGCAGTGTGTGGGTTTGGTTTTGCTTGGGGGTGAGATTAGGCAGAGGTACAGTAACCCAGGGGCTATCACAAAGMACTGACACATGAAAAGTGCCATTTCCCCCAAAGACTGCCCACCGAATATTAAAATTAGGTCATCAGTATAGCACACGCCAATTTTTGCCCTCATAGATCACTGCTGCCCTTCCATCCAGGATCTCATTATGCCATAATTGGTCAATAAGCAGTTAACATACACTAGACAATGTGTAATTTTAACATGGATGAAGAACATGTTTTCTGTAGAATTTTGTTTGTGTTGGTTCGAAGGCAGTCAGGCCCCTATCAAACAGTCATTTTGTATTTGTATTTATTAAGGATCCACATTAGCTGCCAAGGCAGCAGCTACTCTTCCTGGGTTCCAGCAACATTAAGGAAGTTATATACAATTTAAAATATTACATGACATTATATTTCATAACATTTTACCCAATACATTTAGTGTGTTCCCTCGGGCCACTACTCCACTATCACATATTTACAATACAACATCCATGTGTATGTGTGTCCCCACTGTTCCAAAAGGTGTATTTATATCTATTTTTTAAATCTGATTCTACTGCTTGCATCAGTTACCTGATATGGAATAGAGTTCCATGTAGTTATGGCTTTATTTTGTACTGTGAGACTCCCATAGTCTGTTCTTGACTTGGAAATTGTAAAGAGACCTTTGTTGGCATGTCTTGTGTGGCATGCATGGGTGTCCGAGCTGTGTGCTAGTATAGTAGTTTAAACAGACACCTTGGTGCATTCAGCATGTCAACACAACACAAGTAGTGATGAAGTCAATCTCTTCTCCACTTTGAGGCATGAGAGAGTTACATGCATTTTATTTGTGGTGAAAAGTACTTAAGTAAAAATACTCTAAAGTACTACTTACAGTGCATTCTGCAAATATTCAGACCCCTTCAATTTACCACATTTTGTTACGTTACAGCCTTATACTAAAATGTATTACATTTTTTCCCCTCATCAATCTACTACACACAGTACCTCATAATGACAAAGTGAAAACATGATGAATGGCACAAAGGACAGAGAGATCCTTGGAGACAACCTGCTCCAAAGCGCTCAGGACCTCAGACTGGGGCGAAGGGTCACCTTCCAACAGGACAACGACCCTAAGCACACAGCCAAGACAATGCAGGAGTGGCTTCGTGACAAGTCTCCTTGAGTGGCCCAGACAGAGCCTGGACTTGAACCGGATCGAACATCTCTGGAGAGACCTGAAAATAGCTGCACAGTGATGCTCCCCATCCAACCTGAGAGCTAGAGAGGATCTGCCGAGAAGAATGGGAGAAACTCCCCAAATACAGGTGTGCCAAGCTTGTAGTGTCATACCCAAGAAGACTCGAGGCTGTAATCGCTGCCGAAGGTGCTTCAACAAAGTATTGAGTAAAGGGTCTGAATACTTAGGTAAATGTAATATTTCCGTTTCTTGAAACCTGAATTTGCTTTGTCATTATGGGGTATTGTGTGTAGATTGATGAGGGGGGGATATAATTTAATCAATTTTAGAATAAGGCTGTAATGTAACAAAATGTGGATAAGGTCAAGGGGTCTGAATACTGTAAGTCGTTTTTTGGGATATCTGTACTTTAATTTACTATTTATATTTTTGACAACGTTTACTTTTACTCCACTACATTCCTAAAGAAAATAATGTACTTTTTACTCCATGCATTTTCTCTGACACCCAAAAGTACTAGTTACATTTTGAATGCTTAACGAGAAAGGAAAATGGTCCAATTCACACTTATCAGGAGAACATCCCTGGTCGTCCCTACTGCCTCAGATCTGGCAAACTCACAAAACATAAAATGCTTTCTTTGTAAATTATGTCTGAATGTTGAACTGTGCCCTTTACTATCTCTAAAAAGGATTGCCTAATATAAGTAATTTGACATGATTTATACTTTTACTTTTGATACTTAAGTATATTTTTGCAATTACATTTACTTTTTATACTTAAGTATATTAAAAACTAATACTTTTGGACTTTTACTCAAGTAGTATTTTACTGGGTGACATTCACTTTTACTTGAGTAATTTTCTATTAATGTATCTTTACTTTTACTCAAGTTTGACAATTCTGTACTTTTTCCACCACTGCATATTATTAATGTTAGCTTTCCRTGTACATTTAAGGGTCAGCCAGCTGACCTGTTCTGAGCCAATTGTAATTTTCTGAGGTCCCACTTTGTGGCACCTGACCACACCAGTAGTCCAAGTGCGACAAAACTAGAGCCTGTAGGACCTGTCTTGTTGATAGTGTTGTTAAAAAGGCAGAGTATTACTTTATTATGGACAAACTTCTCCCTATCTTAGCTACTGTTGTATCAACATGTTTTGATCATGACAGTTTACAATCCAGGGTTACTCCAAGCAGTTTAGTCACCTCAAATTGCTAAATTTCCACATTATTTATTTCAAGATTTAGTTGAGGTTTAGGGTTTAGTGAATGATTTGTCCCAAATACAATGCTTTAAGTTATTGAAATATTTAGGACTAACTTATTCCTTGCCACCCATTGTGAAACTAACTGTAGCTCTTTGTTAAGTGTTGCAGTGATTTCACTTGCTGTAGTAGCTGATGTGTATAGTGTTGAGTCATCCGCATACAGTACATAGACACACTGGCTTTACTCAAGGTCAGTGGTATGTCATTGGTGGCCTAGACAGCTGCCCTGGGGAATTCCTGATTCTACCTGGATTATGTTGGGGAGGCTTCCATTAAAGAACACCCTCTGTGTTCTGTTAGATAGGTAACTCTTTATCCACAATATAGCAGGGGGTGTAAAGCCATAACACATACGTTTTTCCAGCAGCAGACTATGATCGATAATGTCAAAAGCCGCATAGGAAGTCTAACAAAACAGCTCCCACAATATTTGTATCATAAATTTCACTCAGCCTATCATCATTTGTGTAAGTGCGGTGCTTGTTGAATGTCCTTCCCGTTCACAGACACGAAGTTGACTGTGCCTTTAAACAGTTTGGAAAATTCCAGAAAATTATGTCATGGCTTTAGAAGCTACTGATAGGCTAATTGACATCATTTGAGTCAATTGCCATTCATTTTGCTCATCCCTCTCAACCATACAATTGAACAATTCCTCATCAATCCATGGGGATTTAACTTTTTTACAATCATTTTCTTAACAGGTGCATGCTTATTAGTAACTGGAATAAGCAATTTCATAAATGTGTCAAGTTCAGTGTCTGGTTGCTCCTCATTACACACCACAGACCAACAAATATTATTTACATCAACAACATAGGAATCACAACAAAACTTATTGTATGACCTCTTATACACTACATTAGGCCCAGCCTTTGGAACTTTGGTTTTCCTAGATATGGCTACTATATTGTGATCACTACATCCGATCGATTTGGATACTGCTTTACAGTAAATATCTGCAGCATTAGTAAAGATGTGATCAATGCATGTTGATGATTTCATTCCTGTGCTGTTTGTAACTACCCTGGTAGGTTGACTGACAACCTGAACCAGGTTGTGGGCACTCGATACAGTTTGAAGCTTTTTCTTGAGTGGGCAGCTTGATTTAAGCAAGTCAATATTTAAATCCTCCAAAAAATATACCTCTCTGTTAATATCACATACACTATCAAGCATTTCACACATGTTATCCAGATACTGACTGTTATCACTTGGTGGTCTATAGCAGCTTCCCACCAGAATTAGGTGAGGTAGATGAATCTGTTGCCATATTAATTCAACAGTATTTAACATGAGATCCTCTATAAGCTTCACATAAGCTTCACATATTTTCTGTAGATGTTATAGCCATGTATTGCTACCACTCTATCATCAAAGGTGTCATCTCAGTGAGTTTCAGAGATTGTCAGAATATGAATGTCATCTGTTACTAGCAAATTATTGATTTCATGACCCTTGTTTCTTAAGCTACATATGTTAACGTGGGCTATTTTTAGCACTTTTCTGGGACGCTTGATTGTTTTCATTGTTTTACTGGGAATCTTAGCAGAAGTAGACATGCTCAGGTTATTTATGTTAGTGCGGGGTGAGCTGCACACAGTGGACTTCCTACTAGGGCACACCGCCTCACAGCTAACAGTAAAACTATGGTTCATAGGCACATATTACTGCATACAATAGCTGTATGATCAGCAGAGGCATTCAGGTCAGTTAGTGATACATCAATTAGGTTACTTACTGTGTCTTCCAACGCCTCTGAAATAATGTACATTTGCTGAAGCATTATGACAACTCAGCGACACAATGGTAGGGATTAACTGAGCTGGGCTTGGGTCATTGATAAGTCAGTGTCTCAACGCAGCCTTATATTGCTGTGAAAGGATCCATGAACCCAAATGATTTGGGTGGATCCCATCCTCCATATAAAATGTTCTTTGTTTCCAGAAGGTATCAAAATTGTCAATAAATGTTACGCCAACAGAGCTGCAAGTTATGGATGGCTAAAAGTCTGCTGAAACTTTCAATGCCACGATTTAGGGAGGGCACAGGGCCAGATATTATGGGGCATTTGTTGGTGTCAAGCAGAGACCAAATCAGTTCTTTCAAATTCATCTTCAGCTGTTCTGAGCTGCCCTTCATAATTTAATTGAATCCCACATGAACTACGATAGACTAAATTTCCTGATGCAGATTTAAAATGTTTGGGAACAGCTTATTGATGTCCTGTACTTGTGCTCCTATATAGCACAACGTTTTGCTCCAGGGAATTAAACATTTCTCACCATTGAACTGCCCAATACAACGGCCAGAGAAACTGGTGCTTGATATAAGTAGTGATGTACAGTGCCTTCACAAACTATTCACACCCCTTGACTTTTTCCATATCTTGTTTGTGTTACAGCCTGGATTTAAAATGGATTAAACTGAGATTTTTTTGTCACTGGCCTACATGCCATAATGTCAAAGTAGAATTATGTAAAAAGATAATATATATATATGTTTTATTACAAATGAATTACAAATGAAAAGCTGAAATCTATTTAGTGAATACGTATTCAACCCGTTTGTTATGGAAAGCCTAAATAAGTTCAGTAGTAAAAACTCTAAAAGTCTAAGCCCTAAGCCCCTTTGGGGGAGGGGGGTTCTACTAAGCTAACATAGAATTGTTTTAAGATGGTCATACCACGGCTTATTTAGCTATTTGATTTGGAATTTTAGGACCCATTTAGGTATCCACATAATTTTCTTTTTAAATACTTTAATAAAATATTGAATTTGGCCTTTACTACTATAGCCCATAGAAACACATTAAATAACACATTCATAAATGGCCAAAAAAATACAGTAAAAAAAATACATGATAAGGAATAAGGTTTTGAAGTGTCTGTCCTATATCTAGCAGATATAAGAAAGCTCAGGAAATATATACACTGCTCAAAAAAATAAAGGGAACACTTAAACAACACAATGTAACTCCAAGTCAATCACACTTCTGTGAAATCAAACTGTCCACTTAGGAAGCAACACTGATTGACAATAAATTTCACATGCTGTTGTGCAAATGGAATAGACAAAAGGTGGAAATTATAGGCAATTAGCAAGACACCCCCAATAAAGGAGTGGTTCTGCAGGTGGTGACCACAGACCACTTCTCAGTTCCTATGCTTCCTGGCTGATGTTTTGGTCACTTTTGAATGCTGGCGGTGCTTTCACTCTAGTGGTAGCATGAGACGGAGTCTACAACCCACACAAGTGGCTCAGGTAGTGCAGCTCATCCAGGATGGCACATCAATGCGAGCTGTGGCAAGAAGGTTTGCTATGTGCTCAGTGTGAACCTGCTTTCATCTGTGAAGAGCACAGGGCGCCAGTGGCGAATTTGCCAATCTTGGTGTTCTCTGGCAAATGCCAAACGTCCTGCACGGTGTTGGGCTGTAAGCACAACCCCCACCTGTGGACGTCGGGCCCTCATACCACCCTCATGGAGTCTGTTTCTGACCGTTTGAGCAGACACATGCACATTTGTGGCCTGCTGGTCATTTTGCAGGGCTCTGGCAGTGCTCCTCCTTGCACAAAGGCGGAGGTAGCGGTCCTGCTGCTGGGTTGTTGCCCTCCTACGGCCTCCTCCACGTCTCCTGATGTACTGGCCTGTCTCCTGGTAGCGCCTCCATGCTCTGGACACTACGCTGACAGACACAGCAAACCTTCTTGCCACAGCTCGCATTGATGTGCCATCCTGGATGAGCTGCACTACCTGAGCCACTTGTGTGGGTTGTAGACTCCGTCTCATGCTACCACTAGAGTGAAAGCACCGCCAGCATTCAAAAGTGACCAAAACATCAGCCAGGAAGCATAGGAACTGAGAAGTGGTCTGTGGTCACCACCTGCAGAACCACTCCTTTATTGGGGGTGTCTTGCTAATTGCCTATAATTTCCACCTTTTGTCTATTCCATTTGCACAACAGTATGTGAAATTTATTGTCAATCAATGTTGCTTCCTAAGTGGACAGTTTGATTTCACAGAAGTGTGATTGACTTGGAGTTACATTGTGTTGTTTAAGTGTTCCCTTTATTTTTTTGAGCAGTGTATATATATATATTTTTACACATATTTAATCACTTACTTTTGTTGGCTTAAACTACCTCCATACTTCCATTCATTTGGGTTACCTTCAGACGAGTCCCGTGATACTTGTGGGGTCATATTGTTTTTTTTTTTAGAAAAGGGTTCGGATGCTACAGACAGAGGTTGGCACATCAGCATTACCGACTTCAGACTTGTCCTGTGGGGCTTGTGGGGGTTGTAGAGAAAAACGGAGAACACCAATCCATAGAGTGGTCATATTAGTCCAAACCGTTTGGACACAACAGATGTTTTCGTAAGAAGACCGGTTTTCGGGATGTCTCATGTTCTGACAAACATCGCTGTCGCTCGGCAACCTTCCAGTCCATGCAAAGAAATGATATCTCTAGCTTAGACTGACAGATTTGGATGTTTTTTTAAATTATGTTACTTAGATTGACATGCTTCAATAGACTCTGAAGGATTAATAGCTCTGAACATAGTTACCTGCATTTGATTGGTTCTCTTTGATTTGAAAACTTCACAATTGCCTTCAGATGAGCAGGAGGTATCAACATTCTCTATAACAAACCAAAGCAGGGCTCTGAGCCCCCAGCTGTAATAAATGGAGGAAATYGTTGTCACAGCCCATGTTTCTCTCTTCTTTAACGTAGTTACATGACTGTACTAGGACATTTATGGACTTCTTGATCCAGTGGTGGTGGATTAAAACAAAATCAAGCCAAACTGGTTTAAACACCCTTTGTGAAGGAGTCTCACAGCATACTGTGCAACAAAAAACATATTATGAACACTGAAGCATTGTTTGATTTTATTTTCCTTTTTTGATTCAATCTATTTTCCTCAATTTTTTTGTTGAGTACCTTCTTCCTGCTTGTGAAAATGGGGTTTGTATTGATGAGCTGGGCCCAATATTGATTTCCCATCATTCCAAGTGTGGACATTTTCTGGTCTATTATACTACAGTCGCAGCATATTCCCCTAGCAGCTGTAAAGTGGATATATGGACAACCTGACCTTGGCAATACGGAGATAATGAAATATCCTTAATGACCCTCCCTGAAAGATTTTACAGGCCCGACTATAGACTGCCAACCCATGTACAATAATAGTTAGTGGAGGGGGATTTTAAAGGCCTACCTAAATCTATAGCTTCCAGTACATATTGGTGAAACGGTTAACTCTTCTGTTCCGTAAAAGTACTGCAACCATTAAGGGCACATGGGTACATAATAGGCCCAAAAACATGAAACACAACCGGTGAGTGAAGTTTATTTTGAAGGGTACTGTTAGATATGGAATATGCAGAGAGAGTTTTGTAAGAGTTATCTCTTTGGCTTGCACTGGTTAGCAGTGGTAACCACGGTAACTTTTGTTTGGAGGCGCTTTCCTGTCACTTTCATTCAATGGATAACTAATAATTATTTTGTTTTACTAAGAGGGGAAATGTGAATACTGATGGTAATGACCTAATCCACCAATCTTAAAAAACATATATATATACCTTATACTAGTTTTGGCTTAGACCTCAGCTGAGCGTATGCAGGTGAATACTGTAGATCCTTATTCACTCTACTATCTGACAGGCATTTCAGCGATAGGTACCGTAGCGAAAGACGATAATAACAGGTTTTGAACATGAAAAGAGCGTCTGTGTTGTATGATTGCCATCCAGAGGCAATCATACAAATACTGTACATCACTTCTAACATTGTTGCCATAGGATAATATAAGCCTAACCATCATTATAGTGGACAGCATCACACTTAATAGGTGTTTGTGAAAGGGCTATTGTAGATATTTCTAATGTGAAGCAAGAGTTGTTTTACAGATTTGTAAAATAACAGTTACACTTGTACTTATTGTGTGGGAAGTCCTTTGAGTGTAGGTTTGTGATTTAAATAAGGTCCTGGCCATTAGTCTGTGTGGCTTTTCTGGGCCTAAATTGAGGAGGGCTGGTGCAGAGGCAGCTGGCTGAGCATGTCTGGTTCAGACACGGCTGGTACATAATGACTATAATCACAGCAGATAAGCAACTGGTGCATGGGAAAGGGGGAGGGAATGAGGGGGTGAGGGAGATAGAAAGAGAGAAAGAGTAATTTAATCTTTTGGACCGACATTTGTATGAAAGCTGTGGGATTTGTGGGAGATGCCTTTCAGTGAATGACATTTAGATTACAGAGGCACCCCTGCTGACATCACGGTCAATACCACCCTCTCCACAACGGAGGTCCTAAGACTCAGCAACACCATTCTCAGAATAAAGCAAACATATTTTACAAGCAATCATTTTTTAAGCCTGTAATCATTTAAATATGGACATGCTCAGGACTTAGAATGAATCAGACGAACATTCATTTCAGTGGAATCTATGATTGCTTTGTTATCTATATCCAATCTAGTGCACTCACTTTCACGGTAGTTTAGCAAAACATGTTGTATTTGATCATTTAAAACATTAATTGGTCATGTACTGTACTGTACAATTTTGTATTGCATCAGCTTTAGGGTGGGTTTATGGGATATTTGAACAACACTTGCGTTAGGTAGAGAATGCCATCTTCTTTGTCATCATCATAATAATGATCATCATCATCTTCCTCATCATCATTATCATCTTATTTGTCGTTATCACTGTCATCATCATATTGCATCTCATGAGTAGTCGTAAATCCACATATTTGGTGACCTCCTGTACATTGTTAAGTTTGGCCCCTGATCTACGTATATGTGGACACTAAAACAACAAAATAACTACCCTCATCAGTGTAAGACACAATAACTTAGTCCTTTGCTCCTTCCCTGTTTCCTAATATTAAAGAGATCACATATTTCCCTGCTGACATACTTCAAATGTATCTCAGATTAATGATATATCACGGTAAGGGATCTACAAAAACCGTTAGAAAGCCTGACACCTTGATGTCAGATTTTTTAAAATCTGCAAGTAATCTTTTTGATTTATGAAAGTGTGTCCAGGTTCATCGAGAGTGATTTCAGATTTATCACATCCTGGTTAGAATTATTAATGATTTTCAATTTGTAAATCTGATGCTGCCATGTTCTGAAGTGCTCCGCAGAATCACCAAAGGCTGATATCGGGGTCTAAAGCTTGTTCCTGGAACCATGATTACTTTATCAAAATATCGCTACCTATGAGTTACATTTCACTTATTTTCCTCTCTTGCAGAGTCTCTCCACTCCCCTTCATTTATTTCTCCTCACGTACAAGTGCGAAACACATTTTTCAGAAGTGCCTCAAAACAACACAGCCACAACTTACTGTATTTCATTGCCCGGCTAAACTTTTCAGGTAAATAAAACATGATTTTTATATTACTGTTGACTAAATAAAGTTATTTGACCTTCATTGCCTCAAAAAGTTTTCATACCACAAATGTTCAGTGGGGTAGAGAAAGCCCCACTGAAGTTATGCCTTTAAAGGTACTGTTATTACAATTTACATTTAAGATAAACAAACAAGCCAAGTTAAGTTCCTGACACATGCACTTTTCCACACATACCAAGCCTTAAAGTGTAACATGCAGACAGCTATATTGTGCAACCTTTGTAACAATGCTGATTAGCAGAAAAACTAGACCATCACTTTTGAGATGGTGGACAATGTCTTACTGTTGAGGTTTACTAGATTTTGATGGCTATGATATGTCAACACATTCACAGATCCCCTTCACTCTCCCACTCTCATGGCAGCAACTCAGAGCTGTACTCACTCGTTATGAAGGCTATGTGGGCATTCTGATTGCAATATACCCATGACAGACATGAATAAGGATGGCAATTTGCGAGTTGACAGTATTACCCCACAAACATATATTGTTTGGACACCTCTGCTGAAATGTGTGTGTTTCAAAAGAGTAATTTGTAACTAACGAAGGCCAAGTTTGCTCTTACCTGTCGAAATGTACATATAAAATCTCTTTTGGTTTGCTTTATTCCAAAGTAATAATTGCTGCATGTTATTYATATACTGGCATACCTATCAGGCTACGATCAGATACTATAACCTTGAAGTAAATAGTGAATCTTATGTGAGAATAACCCCCTAAATAAATGGTGCCCCATGTGAGGAGAATCCACTACTTCACTGTCCAATCTGTTACAGCAACAATTGTACTCTCTGTTTAATTGGTTGACTTTTTCGTGTTCCTCTCTTGCAGTAATTTGCCAGTTGGTAAATCAGTGTGATACAGGGTTTATTGCTTTTTGGTAAAGAGCCCAGGGGAGTTTGTGTGTCCTAGTGRGGGTAATTAAGAGACATGAAGGAGTGGCAGGAAACAACTGTGGGAGTTCACACTAAATGATGGCCTATCTCCCTCTCTAAGTGATAACCCCATCCAAGATGCAACATTTATTTCTGTATAAGATACTATTGCTGGAAACACTCACAGAGATGCCCTTGCCTTTAGCATAAAGTGTCAACTGATCAGAGGAGCAATTTGTGCTTAAAAGTTAAAAGTTAAGAAAATATTAACTAAATAAACTAAAGTAAAACAATAAATGAAAAGTAGCACAATAAAATAACAATAATGAGGCTATGTACAAGGGGTAATGGTACCGAGTCAGTGTGCGGGGGTACATTAAACAATGCAGGATATTACCTTCACTCCAATAACCTGTAGAAATAGTGTGCATCTTTCAGCTGCAATGCATTAAATGTGACATTCTTTTTGAAAGAGCCCACTATATTTAAATTGTGAATGTTTTCTCAGGTTGGATGGATAGCTCTGGTGTCGCTTTATCCTTGTACCAACTCCCTCTGTGGTGGGGATGGAGAACGGCTCATATTCCCCACCCTCTCATCCCATTTCCATTCATTGTGCTTGCCTGGGGACATAAGGCCATTAACCCTCCAGAGCAGTTGCCTCTTTTCCATTAATGAGGGTCTGGTGCTGCGACAAATACTGTCATCCATATTGCTCAGCTTCTATATGTTAGATTTGAAGAGATATTATGGGGTCTTTGATCATTACCTTTATTGCGACAAGTATTTTCAGCTAATCCACTGAAAATCCACAAACATTCCTTTGTGTGKTTTTTTTACAGCCCGTTGCACACTAAATACAGCAAACCTGAACAATGCCATTCTGAAACATCATCCTGACTCACTCTCATTCAGACATGCAGGTTATTTTCTCATAAGGAATCAATAGGAGGATGGAGAGTGAACAGGGATGCGTAGATGTGTTAAGCAGATGCTCTGAGAGGACACAGAGACAGGCTGATTTCTCTAGGGGGAGCGAGAGGAAAAAGGGAAAATGTGTTCCATACCTCTAGCTAGACACAATTGGAAATGGAGTTTGAATGCAAAACCCTCCATTGCCCCAACTCCTCTCTGAGCTGGGAATTCTCATTGGACGAAAACCTGTTTGTGCTAATTTGGTTTGATGTGCCTCAGTCTGTATGCCTACATCTCAATGTGGTCATGTGTCCCAGAGGGACTGCAAAGGTGAAGGGTGACAGTACTTCTAGTAGGATTGTACATTTAATTCATAGCTGTAGAGGCTAATGAGAGAACTGTAATGGAGGCATTTGGGGTTGAAAAAGTCAAGCAAAGGATCACTTCCAACCAGCCCCTACTGCCATGACATACTGTGACAAACGGAGCTGTAAACAAACAGGCTGCCACCCTCTACAGACTTGACTACAGTAGTCTGACAACCAAACAAATTAAGGATGGCTTATGATGAAGTATTTTGGTCCAAGAGGGTAGACTGCAAGTGCCAGGACTTCATTTGTGTCAGACTAGCAATGATGGTAAGTCATTCCTGTGGTGGGCTGGACACTGTGCCAGGTTTTGATATCCATGCCATGAAGACACGAGACACAGATTCTGGACAGGCCATGATGTCATTTCTAGTTGCATCACTTCCTGCATGTATTCTCCTTATATCCATACATGTGGATGAGACCAATTTTTGCACAAAACAAGCAATATCTTTTGAACCACGGCTTAAAAACTCAAAGTGCAAATTCATGTGATTCTCCATGTAGTAACAGAGTCTCGGAGGTCTATAAAGCTTTGGGCCAGAGTATTTTATCCATCCTGTAAATAACCATTTTATTGAGAATGTCAATGAGGAGATCTGGTTACCTATGCTGGATCGGAGGAAGAGGGAGACTTAATTGCTCCCAGTGAGTGCAGTCTGAGGACTTGATTAGACCTCCAACCACTTCTCATGTTCTTCATTTGTATGGCGACAACCTTCCTCCTGACTGAAATCAGGCTGGGGTCGCTCCATGTCTACCGGTCTCCTGAGAGTCATACCCCAATGACTCTCCAACCTACTGACTACATTCCCTCCATTTTACTTCACATTGTTACCCAGTGAAAAAATATATACCGTGTAACTTCAATTAATAGCCTGGTCATTTATTTGCTTTAATCACTAGGCAACCGGTGCTTATTAGAGATGGGCTTCTACTAGAGCCAAGCGTCTATTTCCTTAATGCACGCAGCTTTTGCTCAGTAAAATGTTGCAAACACTACACTGTTCATTGTGACCAGTATGACCAGCATAAACATTACAATGGGTGGCAGATAGCCTAGCAGTTAAGAGCATTGTGCCAATAACTGAAAGGTTGCTGGTTTGAATCCCCGAGCCGACTAGGTGAACAATCTGTAGATGTGCCTTTCAACAAGGCACTCAATGAAAGAGTCTGCTAAATGTAATAATAACAAATCCCTCTCGATCAGACGTGCAAAGGCTTCCTGTAATACACCTCTGATTTCCTGCTTCAGCACCATGAATTTGATGTTGTGTTTTCTTTTTGGTGGTGCCATGGCTAGCAACGGTGACAGAACATTTTTATGCACTTGACCATGGGAATATCAGAGCTGTGTACATGGTAACATTGTAAACCATTCATTAAGACCTGCCATTTATTTGAAACAGGTGTTAATTTGTTGAAATGTGTGCCCGGCTATTAAAATGTTTTACATTATTCATATCAAGACAATTAGTAAAATAAATATGTGTTGTTTTTTTAAAGTACAAATCATACTAATATAAAAAAAATATTAGATGTCTTTTACTTGAGTAATTGTCTTATTCTGTGACTGAATAATAGTATCTTCACTCCTGTATTTCAATTATGTATTTTGTATTTTTGTACAAAATGAATCCAAATAAACTGTGTTGAGGGAACTGTGGACAGTCAGAGCTGTTATCTCTTAAGTGTACTTTTGCTAATTGTATTATCTCAAGGAAAAAAGAGGAACTGCAGCCAACATCATAAAATGAAAAGAGAAAACCACAATAATAGCGCTCAACTGAGCCGCCTGCCATTAGCAAGATGAATTAGTTGGGTCCATACTAGTGACAACAGCTACAGAGGGAAACTGATCCTGGTGCCTTGAAGACCTGAGCTCCCAGACACCACCAGGAAGCAGACAAAGGGCCAGGCAGACCGCTGAGACCCAGTGGACACACACACACATGCACGCACACACAGAAACATAGTTGGCACAGAAAAGAAAAGTGCCTACATGCAATGAAAAATCTGAGAAATTGAATACAATAGAAAATTATATATTTATTTTTGCAGTAATACTTGCAGGAACTTCCAGTATTACTTTTCATACACCATATGAAAAGTGTTCACTTTGGTACTTTGACAAATGAAACAATGAACACAAAGAAAAAAAGCATACTATACCGAATAAAAATATAAACACAACATGCAACAATTAGTTACTGTTCATATAAAGAAATCAGTCAATTGAAGTAAATTCATTAGGCCCTAATCTATGGATTTCACATGACTGGGAAAACAGATATTCATCTGTTGGTCACAGATACTTAAAAAAAAGGTAAGRGCTTAGATCAGAAAACCAGTCAGTATCTGGTGTGACYACCATTTGCTTCATGCAGCACGACACATCTCCTTCGCATAGAGTTGATCAGGCTGTTGATTGTGGCCTGTGGAATGTTGTCCCACTCCTCTTCAATGGCTGTGCGAAGTTGTTGGATATTGGCGGGAACTGGAACACGCTGTCATACACATCATTCTAGAGCATCCCAAGCGTGCTCAATGGGTGACACATNAGAGAAACATAGTTGGCACAGAAAAGCATACCTACATACAATGAATAATCTGAGATCTAAGATACACATTTTTGCAATTATACTTGAGGGAAATTCCAGTATTACTTTTCATACAACATATAAAAAGCACTGACTTTAGTACTTTGGTACTTTGACAAGTGAAACAACGGATGCAAAAAATAAAAGCATACTAATTGCGAAAATTACTTTGCCCCTTTGCTGTATTTTACTTTTAGCTCATGTATTTAAAAGAATCCTTTATTTTGCATGGTCATTGCCTGGAGCCTGGCTCCCCAGTGGACTCTACTCGCCATTCTATCCAGAGGCCTACATAATAAAGTGAGGACCCTTGGTCAGAGGCAGGTTACATGGCAAGCACTGCTGCACATAGGTGACATTGACTACAAATTAGGTTTAATATTGGATTCCAGGCTGGCGGCCCTTGCCCAGACTCCATTACACCAGGGAGCCAGCAGCCGCATGCAGAAATTTGTATCAGATCACATACAGGAGTATTTCAAAAATACGTAGCTAGGGGGAGTGAAAGTCACCTGAATACCATGTTTATGTGGCTAAGGAGGTTCGCTGATGCAAGACCTGAAGACTTGTGTTAGCCGGAACTGATACCTAGTCTTCACGCTTTAGTTATACCTTAATGTTTTGGCTTTGGTGAATGCCCCAATATCATTACATTTATACACAACTAACACTTAAACAACATAAACCAATCAATGTTGTGCTGTGTGCCCAAATATTGTTGATCGAGGAGGCAATGGGTTGTTAAAAACAACTATAACTGACCATTGAATCAATTTAAACCTGCTGTTATCAGTTCCATTGAATTTCACATTAACACGTTTGTTTGTCATGATAGTATTCTTGAATGTTCAGTATCTATATACTCGTCATTTTTAGTGGCCATGGGTGCTGGGATGATTGATGACATGTGAAGTATGACATCATGCCAGTGGGTGGCTTGTAAGAGCGCTGTACCAGTGAGGTCACTGGTCTCCTAATGACCTCCTCAGGGTTCACAGCAGCAGCCGCCTTCTCTTCGGCCCTACTGTAGGTCTCCCCCTCTCCAACCCACCCTGGCCAGCTCAACGCTTGGCTAGCCTCTGCGCTCGTTGTCTTTAATCAAGAGTTTGGGGTATTAAGTAGTAATTCATTTGGAATCTCCTTGCCCTTTGTTGATAGAACCTTTTCTGTACACATACAGTGGTGTTGCTATGTATCTATTGATGTTGATACTGTGGATCTTCATTCGTGATAGCATAACATCTTTCCTGCTACCTCATACTAGTGGGTATAATGTACAGTATATATTCATGAGCTTTAACTGGTCAGGTCATGAAAAACTMATGGACTAAAAGTATGCTTGCATTAAGTATGCTTACAAGTCCTGTAACATGGTTACTATTCCTAGAGAGAGCTACTGTACAGCCTTTATGGTGGTCGCTAAAGATCTGGTTGCCACACAAACATCGCCTCAGCAGACTAGCCACAGCCTCACATCAGTATTTGTTCTGCTCTGAATCATAGGTGGCCCAAAGCTGTCTTGATAAATAGCTACTCCAGGCAAGCATGGAGTATGCTCTCTGACACTATAGGTCACATAACCTTGTTGTCGGGACTAAGACTAATGCAATGTGAAGTGTCAAGTTATTATACTGAAACTAGACTGTGGAGCAGAACCCGAACTAGTCTGGTGATAGGAAATAGGTGAAACAAGGCAAGGTGAATGTAGAAAGGTCACAGAACAAAGAGATAGTGAGGAGCAAATGAGAGGGTACGGCCGGGGAAGTATTACACATTAACGGTGGCCTGTTGGAGCTGGAAAGGGGCATTGGGGGTGCTTGCTAGTTGATGTGAATGATAATAGGCTGCACAGAACAATTGAACACGTGATATGTAATAGCTACTCAATGGAGACTTGGTAGCACATGATGCTTGTAAGGAACTTGTTTGTTTATTTCAAGACTAAATAATGCAATAATAATTCAACTCTCTGTGTCTCCTGAGCAAATGCCTCAGCACCTGCCAGAGATTGTGGTACGGTGCCTATTGAGAGAGATGCTAGAAGAAAACATGCTATTATAACAAAGCCAAGTAAACTCAAAGTAATTGTCTGCAGATGGTGAAAACAAGCCACAGCTGTTAATATAGAGTGAAACATGAGCTATAAAATATAAATGTAGCAGCAAGGGATTGAGAACACACAGCACCAGACCAAAAGCAAATGACTTCCCATTACAGAATATAACCTACTGATCTGACTGTGCTCTAGGTACATAGAGCATTTAAAGAGAACAATCTATGACTTGCTCATAAGGGTGGGAGAAAAGAGAGAGAAGGAGAGAGAAAATGAGAGAGAAGGAGAGAGAGAAGGAGAGAGAGAAGGAGAGAGAAGGAGAGAGAGAAGGAGAGAGAGGAGAGAGAGAAGGAGACAGCAGGAGAGAGGAGAGAGAGAAGGAGAGAGAGGAGAAGAGAGGAGAGAGAATGAGAGAGAAAATGAGAGAGAGAAGGAGAGAGGAGGAGAGAGAAGGAGAGAGAAGGAGAGAGAGAAGGAGAGAGAGAGGAGAGAGAAAAGAGAAAAGGAGAGAGGAGAGAGAGGAGAGAGAATGAGAAAAAAGGAGAGAGAGAAAGGAGAGAGAGGAGAGAGGAAGAGAGAAGGAGAGAGAGAAGGAGAGAGAAGGAGAGAGAGAAGGAGAGAGAGGAGAGAGAGAAGGAGACAGAAGGAGAGAGGAGAGAGAGAAGAGAGAGAGGAGAGAGAGAAGGAGAGAGAATGAGAGAGAAAAATGAGGAGAGAGAAGGAGAGAGGAGGAGAGAGAAGGAGAGAGAAGGAGAGAGAGAAGGAGAGAGAGAGGAGAGAGAAAAGGAGAGAAAAGGAAGAGAGGAGAGAGAGGAGAGAGAATGAGAGAAAAGGAGAGAGAGAAGGAGAGAGAGAAGGAGAGAGAGAAGGAGAGAGAAGGAGAGAGAGAAGGAGAGAGAAGGAGAGAGAGAAGGAGAGAGAAGGAGAGAGAGGAGAGAAAAGGAGAGAAAAGGAGAGAGAGAAGGAGAGAGAGAAGGAGAGAGAAGGAGAGAGAAGGAGAGAGAGAGAGGTCTGATTTCACTGATATGCCTTTTTCTCTTTTCTCTTTTTTGGGGGGTGGACTTGATGTCAGTGTACTTTACCAGCACAAAGGAATCCCGTGCTTGCTGACATGCCTCTGCTGAGAGGTAAAGAGAACATCTGTCTCCTGTCACAAGCCTTCACAGGCCTGCCATTACCCAACAAGGGTAAGATAAGCCACCATCAGTTTGGGGAGGAGGCTACTTGAAGCCTTGTTGCTATCCTCATATAAGATTCGTACATTGTACTAGCTAAGGGAAGGGAAAGATGGTGGAATGGTTTCAGTGTGCTTTGAAATGAAATTGAGAATGAACTCCAGAGATGCAAGGATAGGTGGGATCAAATGTTAATTAACTGTACTGTTTATAGCTCAAAGGCCACTTAGGAYTCATGTCTTTATAGAAATCAGCACTCCAGATTAACTCAGTATAGTGAGTCCATGCCCCATAATGCTCATACTCAATAAATCAAACTAGTCTACAGCTTGAGTCGTGTGCTATATGCACGTGATGAAGCAAGTTCTGATTAAGTAAAAGGAGTGCATTATAAAATAACCATATGCACTGAAGGCAAACTGAAGTTTTTGTGTAATGAGTGTTGACTACATCCAGACAGCTTATATTTGCTGAATTCCCTACAACTATCACATTGTCAAAATGCAAGAGGGCATGCAAAATACATGTCCATGCTTTTCAAATAATATTATGCTGCTTCTTTCAGAAGTCTTTTCCCGCTATTAAGGTTGTGCTGGTAGCCTAACGTTAGTGTAGTTTATTTGGTGACAGATGGCAATTTTAAACAGCAGAATAAGCCTACATAATGCTAACATACTCAGTAATTTACATAGATACAGAATCAAACCAAAAACAACAATCATCTTCCATCTCCATTGCAATTTTCCTGCAGTGGAGATGGATGTCTGTGCACATTGTTGTGTTGTGTTGTGGAAAAGCAATGCATTTGTCTATACATCACCCACCAAGCAGGGAGAGCCAGGCAGGCCCTGTGCAGTAAAGGCCCTGTGCAGTAAAGGCCCTGTGCTGTAAAGGCCCTGTGCAGTAAAGGCCCTGTGCTGTAAAGGCCCTGTGCTGTAAAGGCCCTGTGCAGTAAAGGGCATGTGCAGTAAAGGCCCTGTGCTGTAAAGGCCCTGTGCTGTAAAGGCCCTGTGCAGTAAAGGCCCTGTGCAGTAAAGGCCCTGTGCAGTAAAGGGCCTGTGGTGTAAAGGCCCTGTGCAGTAAAGGGCCTGTGTTGTAAAGGCCCTGTGCAGTAAAGGGCCTGTGGTGTAAAGGCCCTGTGCAGTAAAGGGCCTGTGGTGTAAAGGCCCTGTGCAGTAAAGGCCCTGTGCAGTAAAGGCTCTGTGCAGTAAAGGCCCTGTGCTGTAATGGGTGTGTGCTGTAAAGGCCCTGTGCTGTAATGGGTGTGTGGTGCTTCAATGAAATATTAAAGGATCCTAATGAAAAATAGGAAGATTGCCTTTCGCTGCAGAATTACAAATGTGTCTATTAATTTATATTTGAAATCATACCAATTTCATCTGGTGTGAGTAGAGCCAGGCAATAAGAGCAGTTTAAATTTTAATGTATAAACATTGTTTCCCTATTGAAATGTAACATGGGTCTTTGAACAATGTACTAGCAGCAATAAATCAACAAGAGTAGAAAATTGCATGTCAAATTTGCATTTAACAGAATATGAACTCTACCTTAATAAAATCAATTACATCTTTCTTTAATTTAATTGGCGTCAGTTCAGATCTTGCAGAATGCTAATATAATTCAAGATTTCCATATTTAATGATGCATGATTTTCATGGTAAACTTTACTTGGAAAATGTTGTCTTCAATGAACCTTAGAGAAAGCTCTAGTAGGATTCTTATTTGATAAATGTAACTTCTTTATTTCTAAAGGTCTTTTGGTCATTTTTCTTATTTGATTATAAAAAGCCTAATGGATCATATTTGAACAATAAAGAAATACTTAAATGTTTTTTTTACTTAAATGGGTCTTGTGTATTTATTAATGTTACACACCGCATAGGGGTCCTACTGAATGTTAATGATGGAAAGTTTGACTATTTTTACTGACTGATCTTTTCGACTCGTTCAGTCAAAAAAACGAATCTTTCGACTAATTTCGTTCATTTGAGTCTGTAATGCCCAGAGCACGCAGGACCCCCTACCGGCGAACGATGAACTGAGCACTCGAAAGTGTTATGATTCTACAAGCCTCTCATTTAAATGTCGTTCACTTTAGGGGGATTATTGGAGCTTTAATTTCTGACTGAGACTTGTAAATGTGTGCTTTAAACAATCAAAATTTATTGAGTGCTAATTATACAAATATGATTACTTCTTGGTACATGTATTTTTCTTCTCTATGCTTCCTGCAGCATAATCTATTTTCCTGCGCGCATTTATGACAGACAGTTCATGGTCGGAACACGTTTCTGGACTAGAGCTCCTGAGCGGGAGGAGCGTATATCAACCGTGCTGTAGGAAGCTCCTGAGCGGGAGGAGCGTATATCAATCCTGCTGTAGGACTCATTGCGGCCAGCAGGTCAAACAAATTACTAAAATGAACAAGTCATTGAAACGAATCATGCCTCTCGAGTCAGTAAAAAGAGTTGTTAAAAAATTATTTGCTAACTGCACATCACTACAGTATGTGCAGTACTCATTCGGAGGTTTGTTACAGTATTGTTGAGCTATACAATATCAATACAACAGTAACAAATGATCAATTCACACTCTTGGTTCATACTGCCTGATGTAGGTATAGCTACAGTAGCCAGTTTGCCAGGTGCTAGCCTAAATTAAATAATGCCACATGAATTACAATGCTGGTCTGTTTTAAATTTGTGGTATTTAATCCATCATTTACAGTTGAAACAGCTTTCATAGCGAATATATTTTTTGGTGTATACCATGCTCTTAGCTAGTGTTACGTAGAGTAGATGTCCGCGCCCACATAATAAAAACATTGCCATCAAAATCCCCCTGTTTAAACAAGAAACTATCTGTAACTCTCACGAACGTGTTCTACGTTTTATTTTACAACACCCACAAGCTTCACCGGCCTCGTGTCAACTCGCTGACGCTGGCGTTCCATCTCCGAGCAGGTCTTCTCACAAAAACGTCTGTCAAATCCGAACAGTTTGAGCTATAGACTATGACCCAACCATCGAAAAAAGGGACTCTCACGAACATTAACATCTACTCCGTTTTGTTACGACGCCTACAAGCTTCACATCTGAAGACAACCCGATACAGACCGGTAGAACATGAATTAAAATTAATAGGATTTTTTTGGAACCAGTGTTACACATGTAACCTTTTTTTAAATTTTTGCAATGATTTCCTATATCTCTCAGATGCATCTCAGACACCTCAAACCATACTTCCTTTAGATTTATTTTTGGATGAATGTGTTATTCAATGCGTTTCTACGAGCTAATAGCACTAAGGCCTAATAGCACTAAGGCCAAATTCGATGTTTCATCAAATATACAATGCATTCAGAAAGTATTCAGACCCCTTGACTTTTTACACATTTTGTTACATCACACCCTTATTCTAAAATGGATAAAAACATTTCTCTCATCAATCTATACACAATACCCCACAATGACAAAGCAAAAAAAGGTTTTTAGGCGTATTTGTAAATGTATAAAAACAAACATTTTAATATCACATTTGCATTAGTATTCAGACCCTTTACTCAGTATTTTGTTGAAGCCCCTTTGGCAGCGATAACAGTATTGAGTCTTCTTGGGTATGACGCTACAAGCTTGGCACACCTGTATTGGGGGAGTTTTTCCCATTCTTCTCAGCAGATCCTTTCAAGCTCTATCAGGTTGGATGGGGAGCGTTGCTGCACAGCTATTTTCAGGTCTCTCCAGAGATGTTCGATCGGGTTCTCGCTGGGCCACTTAAGGACTTGTCCCAAAGTCACCCTTGCGTTGTCTTGACTGTGGAAGGTGAACCTTCGCCCCAGTCTCTGGAGCAGGTTTTCATCAAGGATCTCTGTACTTTGCTCCGTTCATCTTTCCCTCGATCCTGACTTGTCTGCCAGTCCCTGCCACTGAAAAACATCCCCACAGCATGATGCTGCCACCACCATGCTTCACAGTAGGGATGGTATTGGCCTGGTAATGAGTGGTGCCTGTTTTCCTCCAGGCGTGACGCTTGGCATTCAGTTCAATCTTGTTTTTTTTATCAGACCAGAGAATCTTGTTTCTTATGGTCTAAGAGTCTTTAGGTGCCTCTTGGCAAACTCCAAGCGGGCTGTCATTTGCCTATTACTGAGAAATTGGTGGATTGGTGGAGTGCTGCAGAGATGATTGTCCTTCTCTCCAGAGGAACTCTGGAGCTCTGTCAGAGTGACCATCGGGTTCTTGGTCACCTTCATGACCAAGGCCCTTCTCCCACGATTGCTATGAAGAGTCTTCATGGTTACAAACTTCTTCCATTTAAGAATGAAGGAGGCCACTGTGTTCTTGGGGACCTTCAATGCTGCAGAAATGTTTTGGTACCCTTCGCCAGATCTGTGCCTCGACACAATGCTGTCTCGGAGCTCTACGGACAATTCCTTTGACCTCATGGCTTGGGTTTTGCTCTGACATGCACTGTCAACTGTTGGACCTTATGTAGACAGGTGTTTGCCTTTCCAAATCATGTCCAATCAATTGAATTTACCACAGGTGGACTCCAACCAAGATGTAGACACATCTCAAGGACGATCAATGGAAACAGGATGCACCTGAACTTTATTTCGAGTCTCATAGCAAAGAGTGTAATACTTATGTAAACAAGGTATTTCTGTTTTTTATTTTGCCCTTACATAGCTGCATGTTTCCCTTTTCAGTCGCAGTAAATGCACAGTTCCTTTCCAAGGAGTCCGCTATGAAAATGGGAATAAATGGATGTCAATTTCCATTTTAATTTGGTAACCAATGACCCATTGAGACAGCCTTTCTACCACAGACAGACAGAATAACTGGAATTAGAACAGCCTGACATTTCAGTTAATTGCACCAAGCATGTCACCTTCGCAATAACCTCCAAACCAGGTTCAATTAAGTCTTCACCTTCCAGCCACAGTTTCAAATGAGAGCAAAGACCACTTAAACAGTGCTATGAAACAGGAGAGGCATGATAGTTTGTAGCAGTCTTTTGAGACAAGTTCCTATTGGAAAGTCACATTGGGTAATTATATTTTGTACACTGAGTTCTGTCTCTGATCAATTTATTTTTTCAATTAGACATATTTCCTCATCTTCACTCTAATCTTCATAATTGGCAGGCTCTTYAATACTCAGCTCTTCGCATCTAGATGCATTTCCATGCAGACATCCATGAGAAGCTTACTTCACTGTCCAATGGTTTTTACATGTTGTCTGTTTAGGATAATCCAGGATTTGGATTAATTACAAATCTGCAAACATCCCAATTAATTTAGTTGCGTTTGTCAGAGGACTCAGGCAACAAATATAACTATTAATATAATCTCGTCAGATGACAGTCTAGCACGTCATTTTTGTAGGCAAGTCAGTTAAGAACAAATTCTTACTTACAATAAGAATTTTAAACCCTAACCCGGACGACGCTGGGACAATTGTGTGCCGCCCTATTGGACTCCCAATCACGGCCRGATGTGATACAGCCTGGAATCGAACCAGGGTCTGTAGTGACACCTCTAGCACTGAGATGAGGTGCCTTAGACCACCGCACCACTTGGGAGCCCATGTAATGGCATCTTGCAAGCTGTTCCTCTTATTTATATAAAAGCAAATGCCTGAAATRGGCCCTGAAGTCTTATAGCCTTGTCTGGCCCTGTGGATAAACCATGCTTTCTTTAAGGGTTGATAGTTTGATATTTAGCATGCCACAACAGTATCAATTACCTAGATTGGTCATACTTTATGCAATGACTGTAGGGGTCTTATGAGCCATATATAGATACGCTATTACTTTTGGCTTTACTAGTTTCTGTTATGCATTCTGATCATGACTGAATGTCAAAGTCAAATAAATGTAAATTATATTATATATATATATATATATATGTGGCGAAAGATTGTTAGTGGTAATGTACAAATTAATAATAAGAACAGAAATTTCAATTTTTAAAGCAAAACGTTTATTCATGTTTGAAATTACACAGAACTACCACAAGGAAGACTTTTCAGTCCAGGGTGTAGTCGGGTTAGAAAGAAACACTAAACATTTTTAATACGTTAGAATCACTGCCACAAATCATTTTCCATGACTTTATCAGTTTCAGAATCACATACAATACAAAAAAGAGAAAGAAAGTTTGAACCCTGTCAAACAGAGCTTGAAATGTACAGTTCTGAAAACTGAAACCTCTATGTATTACAGTTTTTATAATGATTTTTTGTGTGAATTAGTAACAAGATGAGCAACATTCAAAATGTTCTTCAGTATTTACAACAGTTTTACTGTTTGGTGTTAATTTATGACCAACATTCTCCYAGCCCCTCCCTCAAAATCCACCAATTAACAATTTTGCACCTCTCCCTCTTATTTTTAAAAATGACTTTTTTTCTCTCATTATTCTTAGTATTAATATTATTGTTAACATCATACATTTTCTTGTTTTTGTCTTTTTGAAGTTGCAATAAAGCAACATTATTTTCTTAAGATTAAAATATACATTAGATTACATGAACAAAAACAAAGAGTTTATTACAAGATGTAATCAAAACCACTAAATAAAAATGTTAAATAAAAAGACAAAAACTATGGTGGTGATATTGTTTAGAGGTAGTAAGTGAGCACTCTAAGCTATAGAAATGTTGAAAATCTATTGGTTTCTATGAGTTTGAATGAGGTAATAAAGCTGYGTATTGATTGGTGGGATGTATAAATACTCTTAAGCTATATTATATACAACATATTTTGTGTGACTGGTATCTTGTCACATGCCAAAAGGAAGTGCTATAACTGGTTGGATTTACTGTTAGACCCATGACTATTTCAACCAATAGCCCAAAATAACATATTTGAATATCACATGACTTTCACCTCACACAGAATGTTAACCTATATAAAGTTGTCATTTYCTATGCTTGAAGATTTTGTCCCAAAATACAGTGTTATCCCATTAGTCTTGTCAAYGAAAGGACTGCATGTCAACCTGGTGGTTGTAAGGCAAAACTAATATTGAAAGCAACTCYTCCAAGCTGCCAGTGAGTTTACAACAATAGCATTTCTTATTTGCTGCACTCCTTGCGTTCAGTGATGGAACTGCTACTTTGTTAGTCAATATACAGTAGGTAAGATACCAAGGGAATTAGCTGATCTAAAACAAAACACAAATGATATGAAAAATATATATATTGCATTTTAAAACCAAAACATTTTAGAATGCATATGACAACACCAAATGCCATCCACTTAGGAATAAATTCAGCTTGGGGAACATCACTTCTTAAATCAATTGTCAATTGAAATGAATGTTGCGCAATAAACATCTGGGCCTTGTTTGATTGGTACATGTATGTGCTTACCCCTTCAAATGACAGACATAAAATAGAGAAATGGTGAAATATAATCATGAGACTGATGGAGTTTGAGCGAAGACTTCACTGAACTACCAAGAAAACATCAGGTGTCCATATTGTAGAACATCATTGTGAGGGGGGTTGAGGACTCTGGTAGATGTAGCAGACAATTAGTTCTGAAAAAAAGTTTTGTTTATCCTCTCTGGTTGGTCAGTCAGTGAAAGTTCCCGCTCTACAGCTTGGGGATCAGATGCATCGATAACAGATCAATTCGAGGTATCAGAGTGCACACTTCCAGGTCCTTCTGTCGGGGAGATTACAGAAGATGGAGTCATTGCATCGTGCCATCCCCCATTAGCCTAGGAAAGAAGCAGAAGAGAAGGGATCAAAATGAAATACTACAAATGAAAGAAGTCCATGTTAACAACATAATGCTTCGTAAGGAACCTATATTTGTAATCAAGACCAGTTATTAAATGTTTTCATGTGAGGGAGAATAAGATGACTCTGTACAATAAAATATATTTAGTAATACAGATAACCAAAATACAGGTAAAAGAGTCATTCTTATTGTGTAGAGTATGTTTGTGTACATATGCTCATTTACTAATTAATAAATAAAAAGAGGTATCTCCTTTGATATACAGTAGTATGCACTACAACTGGAAAGCCAATGGCCATTCTCTGCATTATACTAGCATCAGCCATAAGACTCCTAGAAACAAATGTGCCTTATGCCTCAGCCAATGGGCGCGATCCCTGAAATCAATGTCTAATCAGATTTCAGCAGTGGCAGACAGCTTGTCGCTACATATTCTTATGTCAGTCAGGAAGAAGGAAGGCTGGGGGTGGGTGAGGTGGGGAATGCTGAGTGGAAGTGACGGGGCAGGGCCTTTCCCAGAGAGCCAGTCTGAGCCAGCCTGACTCCGCTTGGCTCGCGGCAGGGACTAGCCTTTGCTGGATCCCCTTCGTCACCATCAACAAAACAAAAGGTTAGCGTATGGTAATTAATCTATGATGCACTTCATTATCAAAACAATCCATCTGCATTACTGTACATTGGGGGCTCTRGCACTCGTGGTTCATTGGTGGAATTAGTATTTTGATGATTTAGATCGCCTGGAATAGGTCAATAAATAGCTTCATCTGGTCTGCTTTGTCACAATGTCGGTACTGCATTGAAATAAGAGTATTGCTGTATGAGAAGGCCTCTCCATCTCTTTAAATGAATTATCCAAAGCATGTTTTTGTTGTTGCCTGGATGTTTCTCCTCTTTTCACGTGCTATTATTTGGATGTGTTGACTTGTCAGTAATGTTGTATTTCAGAGTATGTTTGTGTGGTGATTAATTGAGCTCTGGCCTAAACAGTGAAGGAAAGTGAGAGAGTGAGAAACACTTCAGTTGAGCCTGCTAGAGGTTGACACTTCTTCTAAAGGTCTGCGGGCTAAAAGGTGTTCAACAAAACCAAAACGACACCAAACGCTTTCAGAGAACACTAACGACGGCCTGTGTTATCGTGTGTGTGCTTGCTTACATGGTACCCCCCCCCCAAAAAGATAATATACTTCCAAATATGTATCCCACTTTGTGAATGTCAAGTGATAGTCAAGTATGGAAAATAAAACATCTAAGCGGTTCATTGACAAAGGTTGGCAATGTCGAAAGTATTAGGTTCACCTCTTTGCAATACTGAAAATGTATAACTTTTATATGACTCTAGCAAAATTTACATATTAGCTCATGATATTAAAATGCCTCTCAATAACAATAGCTGTCATGTTGGGAAGCTTAAAATAACCAAGCCTTCACATCACTACTGTCCCAACCATGGCAACATGAAGACAACAAATGGTAATAGTTTCTCTCTGATATTGCAAAGGGAAATATGTCAGTAACCATTTCTCTCTCTCCCTCTGCCTCTATCCTTTCTCATCAAACAAATTCATCTTTACTCTGATGGCTTCAGATTATGCACTGTGTTACAAAAAAGCACCATATCAGCCCTCATCAACGAAGATGGGATTCACGTCTGGAAAAGGCTGCAGGCGATCTCACGTTCATATTTTATCATGGTGATAAGGATATGGCAAAGTCTCTGAAGCATTTCAAAACAGCTAAACTAAACATAGAATACAACGAAAAGCCTACTTATGTCATTTTGTTTTCAGTCRMATAAGGTATTACAAGATGTTTATAAAATCAAAAACGGGGGGATTTTAAATCAAATGTATTTTTATTCTACCTGCACTATGATCTAGGTGTGTTTTATTAAACTCTGGTTTTATCCTCCTGCAATGAAAATGTGCCAACTTTTCTACAATCTCTAATCTCCAGTGTCATGTTTGCTCTATCCTTTAAGAAGCTCAATCACTTGCTGTGGCAGTGCTGAATGGAATTTCTCACTTCCCTGGCTCCCAGCTGCTACTATCTATTCTCCTGACATCCTAGATTTCCATTAAACCTTTTAAGTAACATTCAAAACTTTTTTCTAAGAAAAGTAAATGTATAACGGGTCAAGAAATAAAATCAATTAGTGCAATTAATTTGCCTAAGATGGCACTTTTATCAGACAGTTGGCAGCAATGCGGGGTGTTCTTTATCTGAGCTAAGACTACTACCATTATGTGTATAATGTTTACAGTAGAATGGATYCAGTTTGGACAAGGTCTGCTCAAGGTAATGAAAAATAACCACTGTCTCCAGAATGGTACCTACAGGAAGAGGAAACCGAGATCACTTACATTCAAGCCATTTGGGCTGTACATAGTGTTCCCCCCCAGAGCTTCACTGTATCCTGCCGTCTGACTGATAACATGGCGCAGGGTATCCACCTGTGGGGAGAGAGAGGGTGGGCATGGCTGTCAACTCACTGTGGCATGGGGGTTTACATGAACACACATGCTCAATGCCACATTTCAAAACATACAGGACTTACTCCATGTGGAAAGGGACTATGAGACACAGACAACACATTATGGTGGGTGTTTGCATTATCCAATGTATGTAGAGTATATCCACTGTCATCTAAATGTCTACTCTACCTATGGCTATGTGGAAAGTTATTGCGGAAAATGTCTAAATTCTAACATTGAGACATACCATTGGGAAAAGCACGGCCACACTATACACATAAAGTATTCAAACATACAACAATGTGTTTTGTAAACAAAACCATATGCACAAACAAATAGAGGGGAGGAATATATCCGAATGGACATAATGACGAGGACATGTTGGCTGTAACATATGGACAATACAGTTGTATTGTACGGACATGATTCATATGTTCTTTAAAGTGGTAAAGCCATAAGTCTCTAGTTCTAAGGGGTTCATCTGACATGCGTATGATTATGCTCCTCTATGTGTCTCTGAACCTGAAGAAATAACATAATGGATGACAACAACAATATGCAACACAACCAAAATGAGACAAAGACAGGAAAGGATACAAGAGAGGAATGTAGGGGACCATAAAACCCAACACCAACCCAAGAGCTCAAGTCAAAGCCAAATGCATTCACAAAATGGAAACTTCAATCGAGTCTGTTACAGAGATGAAATAAATCCATTTTCTGGAGGCTTTTATAAATAATTGTTGATAGCAATGGGGTGGGATATTTTTAGGTAGGCCAGAATATTCCATCCAAAGCRAATTAGAGTCAGTAAAAAAGAAAATGGAGCTCACAGTGTGGCTCACTTTTGCAGTGGAGACCTGACTGTGGGAATTTGAGCTGGCCCAATGTGRGCAGCATATCTTAGTTACTGTACTTCAGACTGCACTGTGGATGGCTCAGCACACAGGCAAAACTGGGACGGCTCTGTGCATTTGCACACAGGACCTGTCCCTGTTTTTGGCTCCTACCTGTGACTGCACATTGACTCCGACTTGTGCCCCTTGGTAAGAATCCCCATTCAGAGACTGCATGCTCAAGAACATGTCCCCAGAGTTTGGGAGGTTAAAAGAACCTGAAGAACCTGGAAAGGGAAGATGTAAGTAGCTGAATAACTATATAGAGGGCTACGAGGGAAGAGTACACACTAACTTAACACACACAAGCGCACAGAGACACAAACGCAGATACAATCTACTGTACATAGGAACACAACGCCCACTACTACACTCAGTTACTAGATTCCCAGAAAGTAAGCAACTACAAAAGGAAAGGACGGAAAGCAAGGAAATACAAGATAGAGGAGAGGATTATGCTCATGTCAGAACTCTGAGAGGCTATACAGATTTTCCCCAAAAAGGAGGCAAAACAAACTGAATAAAAATCACATGACACAAACAGAGATTCAATATGTGGCTGGTGGCTTTAAGCTCCCAATTTGTTCCACATCCCTTAATCCTTATCTACTGTTAGTGGGGAAATATCATATACCAATGACAAGGACAGTAAGAAGCTTATGAAAAGAGCAGTACCAGTAAACATGTTGGTTAAAAGAGTGTTTTTGCTCTCTGCAGAGTCCAGCTGAAATTCTTCATCTTTCATCTGGAATCCTGGGTGCAAGAAAAAGGGGACCACTTCAAATAGCTATCGCTTACCAGATCACATCCCYTTGTCAGGTCAGCCAAGTCCAAAATCACAGTCATTCTCCTGTACTATACATTGTGTTGGATGTCTTTGTACTGTAATTTGTGAGTCCCATTATTCATTAACAATTGTTTGCATTGCTGTTGTTATTTCACATTGGTGTAACCTATACAGTCTACTCTAACTGCTCCCAGCTATTATTTTCAATCTCTCTTAGAATAAAATGCACTACCATACAGTGGAGCTACAGTTTGACAAATTAGAGGGGGGTTTGAGGAAAAGTCAAGGGAAAACAAAACCTCAGTGACATCATTTTGAATTGTCTTTTTGYYAGAWATACATCTGTTCTCGGTTCACAAACCAAGAAYGCACTCTTTATGCATGAGTTTGCTTGTCTTATTTGGCATCGACTGTMTCAAAGACAGGAGACTCTGTGATCCCMAGGCTGGGAGCAGTGCCTGTCACTCCTGCCTGTGTGAATGGTGYGTGASTGGGGGTKARGCATGGGGGGCTGGGGGCTGAGGGCTGGGGGTGGATGGCAGAGTTAGGGCCTGCACAGGGGTGCCTACCGGAGTTGGGTGTGGTAGGGGAGTTGGTCTGGCTGTTCTGCACTGCGGCGGCCACTGCATGCGCTGCTGTTACTGCAGTCTTAGCAGCGTACAGGTTAGCTTCTTCCTGGAACTTGCCTATGTTCTTCTTGTACCGGATTCTCTTGTTGCCGAACCAGTTGGATACCTGGGGGAGAGAGCAGAGGGAGAGCCGAGGTGTCAGACGTCAAGCAGCCAAGGCACTGTGCACTGAGCAGTGTGATTGTTTCAAGACGTTTGGGTCCATCAAGTACCCAATTCCCAGCCCCTGCAGTAATGTCCACTGGGTATGCAGGCTAATTAAGCAATAATCAGGAATCACTTGTGCGTTTTCATAAAAGTGAGCATGACATGCTCTCTGTTTGTCTCTTGACAAAACCAACACACCAGGGGTTGCTCGTCTCCCACAACACAAACTGAAAAGTTCTCCTGACTGTATTACATTGCCAGGCCTATTGCTAAGGAAACAAGTTCCGCCATTACACTCAAAGAAATGTATAGACTTGTTTGCTTCTGCCTTGGTAGTAGAACTTGCTTGTGTTTTTAACAGATACACAGTTTAATATTAATGAAGGATATTGTGTACTACACCAGTGCAGAGCATCAAACCCATGGCTGGCCACTGCACATTCTGTCAGCCGGGCTGCATAACACAGGACACAGGCATTGTGGCGCTATGGTGAGGTCAAAGAGTAACAGTGAGACCTAAAGTGCCTTCACAAACTATTTACACCCCTTGACTTTTCCCACATTTTGTTGTGTTACAGCCTGAATTTTAAATTGATTAAATTGAGATTGTGTCACTGGCCTACACACAATCCCCCATAATGTCAAAGTGGTATTATGTTTTCAGAAATGTTTGCAAATTAAGAAAAAATGAAAAGATGAAATAGGTTGAATACTTATTGACTCAAGACATTTGTTATGGCAAGCCTCAAGTTCAGGTGTAAAAATGTGCTTAACAAGTCACATAATTAGTAGCAATAATAGTGGTTAACATGATTTTTGAACAACTACCTCATCTCTGTACAACACACATACCATTATTTGTAAGGTCCCTCAGTCGAGCAGTGAATTTTAAACACACATTTAACCACAAAGACCAGGGAGGTTTTCCAATACCTCGCAAAAATCTGACTTTGAATATCCCTTTGAGCATGGTTAAGTTATTAATTACACTTTGGATGGTGCGTCAAACTTTCCTAACTCAGTTGCCGGAGAGGAAGGAAACCACTCGGGGATTTCACCAGGAGGTCAATGGTGACTTTAAAACAGTTACAGAGTTCAATGGCTGTGATAGGAAAAAACTGAGGATGGATCAACAACAATTGTAGTTACTCCACAATACTAACCTAAATGACAGAGTGAAAAGAAGGAAGCCTTTACCGAATAAAAACTATTCTAAAACATGCATCCTGTTTGCAATAAGGCACTAAAGTAAAACTGCAAAAAATGTGGCAAAGAAATTCAATGTATGTCCTGAATGCAAAGCATTATGTTTGGGGCAAATCCAWCACAACACATCACTGAGTACCACTCCATATTTTCAAGCATGGTGGTGGCTGCATCATGTTATGGATATGTTTGTCATCGGCAAAGACTAGGGAGTTTCTTAGGATAAAAATAAATGGAATGGAGCTAAGCACAGGCAAAGTCTTAGAGGAAAACATGGTTCAGTCTGCTTTCCAACTGACACTGGGAGACCAATTCACCTTTCAGCAGGGCAATAACCTAAAACACAAAGCCAAATATACACTGGAGTTGCTTATCAAGATGACATTGAATGTTTCTGAGTGGCCTAGTTACAGTTTTTATTTAAATCGGCTTGAAAATCTATGTCAAGACTTGAAAATGTCTGTCTAGTAATTATCAACAACCAACTTGACAGAGCTTGAAGAAATAATAATGAGCAAATATTGTACAATCCAGGTGTGCAAAGCTCTTAGACTTACTCAGAAAGACTCACAGCTGTAAGCGCTGCCAAAGGTGATTCTAACATGTATTGACTCAGGGGTGTTAATACTTATGTAAATGAGATACAGTATGTCTGTATTTCATTTTCAGTAAATGAGCAAACATTTCTAAAAACATGTTTTCACTTTGTCATTATGCGGTATTATGTTGTAGATGGGTGAGACATAGTTATGAATTCAGGCTGTAACACAACAAAATGTGGAATAAGTCAAGGGGTTTATGAGGAACTGTTGCATCCATATGAAATACAATCTCAGGACAATGTCTGCTGTGTCTCTTCAAATTGAAACCTGAAACCTCACTTTAACAATACTAGTAAATGCTAACATTAAAAACTGTATAGGGTTCAGCATCTATATTTCTAAAGTGCAGTTTCTATATTTACATTTCTACATTTCAATATTTATATTATATCACTATGACTACTACTTCAGTATTACCGCACGGTGATAGAAATAAAACTGTCTCTCATAGTAGAAAGAAAGATTGACATTTTCTTTGCATGGGGTAAAAACCAGTGTGTGAATGCTGGCTCTGCAATAATAGTGGAATAATAATGAGATTAGGTTTGTGTTTTAATAGTCCTATAAATTAGAGTGGCCTGTCGCCGTGCTATGGCTCCCCTCTCAGCTCCTACAGCCTGCTGCCGGACCAGCCAAAGAGCATCTGCCCCTAATGAAGCTTTATTTAATTTCCACCCCTGCGCTTACATTTTAATATCTCCAGCAGCCCGCCAATACTGCAGCAAGCGCAAACTGACTGGATTTGCATGACATCAGATCGTTTCTATCCTGCATGTCTCTGTGCTTCTAAATCTTTAATATCTAGGCAATTAAAATTAATGACCATTCAGGCGAAGCCACTGTTGGCATGGTTTCCTTGACATCAATTGTTTGATGGGTTTACCTAGAGGTTAAACTAACAAGCAAGGTTTAATTGGATGCAATGAAAGCCCTAGCCATCATCCTTTTTACTTAACCTGCTTACAGTGGTTTTTAAGGGCAGACAGGATGCAGGCAGTCTCACCCTTTGAGCCAGATCCTCAACAGCATTGCAGACCATAGAAAACCTCTCTCTGAGTGGTATCATTACTGGGATATTACTGTATATATTTAACAGGAAACAAAAACACATTACCCTGCTTTGAGAAATCACTTTAAGGCAAATGCAATGACATTGTTATATTTTAGTAAATGCAGAACTAAATTAAGTATACAATTATCATTATTACAGTTAATTAAAATAAATGCATATAATAACAGTGATGATTCTGCGGTATAGTACTTGGGCTAACATTTAAGAGAGAAAAAACAAAGCATAGGTAAAAACAAGCATCCAGCCATCTCTCTAAAGCCTCTGGCCTGTTTCATCTAATAGTAAAGGCCAAACTGAGCTGCCTGTCTGTGTGTGCTTCTGGGTAATGGCTGGAGCTGCCTTTAATCCATCCTTTATGAAAACACATGGTGGACCAAGGCTGATGCCGTATACCCGTCTGCTTCAATGGCATCTATGGGCCTCACAGCGCATCATAAAAAAGTCACTTATCAGCAGCGTTGTGTTAACACAAGGGCCACAACATAATGAAAACTACCTAGCCCACCACAGCCAGACACTTCATGCAGCCCATCTACATGGCATTATAGTGCATAATAAACACAATGATTATGACACTGAGCTTGGATTAGCAATATATGAGAGGCCTTTGAACATTTTTATACCGGTAATGATCATCATTGTGACTATCACTGGTTTTGGTTATGCTATAGAAACAGTAGTTCTGTCAGAGATATTTGCTTCTGATTCTTGATAATAATTCACTATCTGGTATTCAACAGTGTTACATGAATGCTTGAAATAGAAAAGTATTGCAATCAATTCATCAAAAACAGAATTGCTTTGACAGGATGTATAATGGTGAAATGGTATTTAATATATCAGTATATCAGTTTGTGATGACCTGGTCAGTATTATTCTATTATTCAGGACAAGCTGTTATGACTGTATTTAACCACTGTTTGGTGTTGTTAGATTGCACAGCCTCAGCAGTGTTAGCATCACCTAGCCTGGGTACTAAGGGGCCACTTCCTCTGGTCTACACACATTTTTCTCCTGCCCACTGAACTCTGGCTTTGGTGATTCACAGGTTGCGCTAAACATTGTGTAAATGCAGGCACTGTAAGGTAAGGACCAAAACCCAATCCACAGAACTAATTCCCTTTTATCTTGTGGCAGACCGTGCATTCAATTGACTTCCCTATGTTAGTGGGAGCCAGGTTGAAAGACTGAATTACCTGACCTCAGCAGCTGCATCAAAGGGAGCGATTGTATAATGGCCATGCAGACTCCTCGCAAGAACATGACACCGGGTTTGTTCTCAGCGACCCACTAGAGAGGGCATGTAACAGTAGTTAATAATCCACTAACATTTCTGTCCCATTCCGGGTCAATACACGGCTCTTGTCATCGAAAGAGAATAGATGATCTTTCCCAGATCTCAATACAACTGGATTTATAAGGACTTCTTAGAGAACTCCTTAATGAAGCCTCACACTTGGGTCTTAATTATACAGACAAAGGTGGTTTCAGTGGCCGTGCTGCTACTAATATTATCAATAATAGAACAGAGAACATTAATACTTAACACATTAACCCAAGGCATCCCTCGCGCCCTCGCCTAAATTTATAACGACCTGAAATATTGATAAGTGTCGCTCAATTGAAGAGTGTGGGCTCTGAACTGGGCAACCACAGATTGCGGTGCTGAGTCGGCCATGTGTTCTGAGCTCTCTCGTTTGTCCGTATGGAGGGCTGCCTGTCCCTGTTCGTGCCCTGGGAGCAGAGTGACCCCTCACAGCAGCACTGTCTGGAGAAGATATCAATTATGGCCCCAGACACATCCATAAACCAAGACACAAACCACTGCCGTCCAATCACATGCTTTCATTTAGGAGCCCAGTGTCACACATGCAAACTGACAGAGTGAAATAATACGACTGCATCCTGCATTTAGAGGGCCATTGCCTCATGAAGTGAGGTCAACTTTTAAACAACACCATTAGCTCCTTTCGCGTCACTGATGGTCGCTACAAACAAGCACATTTGGCCTCGGATGGTATAATCCGAGGATATGCTGTTTACTTCACCAGTAAATAAGTCATCCATGCCTTTTATTGGATGAGAAGTCCAATTCATGCTTGTAAGTGTTGGTGCACATGTTTTACAGATCTAAGTTAGGTTACTTTTTTTTCAAAATGATGTTCATGCAATGAAACTCACACTCCGTTCCTTCTAGTCAGAGAAGAATATAGGCATTGTATAATGTCCACCCAAACCTACTTAATCAATCCATAAATCAAAGCAGTACATTCCACCTAGACATCTGTGATAACCTTCAGGCTGATATTTAATGCTTATTGATTCACATAGTTCTACTACAGTCATTGAAGTTCACCATTCAATTTGAGGTTATTTGGAAATACCCAAACACTCATTCTCTGGAGTAACTTTCCTGACTTCACCAGGCTTATGCTTGAGTATTTTAGGATGACAAACTCAAAGAGGACTTGGCGTAGTCTAACTCAAAAGTAGTCAGCAGGAGTGTCTGCAGTGGCCTAGGCTTGTCAAGGAGAACCCTGCTAATGGGGCTTGAGATGAGTTCAAGTGAATTTGTAAAAGACCTCTTATTTCTGCATAGACTGATTTGTCCTCCTGGGAACTCCTACAGTGTCCTGTTTAGTGAAGCACTCAGAACAAAGAATCGTTCCACTTGTGAGGGTCAATGTCCACTCCTTCAACTAACATGAAGCACACAGGTAGAAAGCAGAACATTAGACACACGCTGCATGTTTTAAAACCAAGAAGGACATAACTAACAAATGATCTACAACTAACAGAAAATGCATACAGTATAGAAAACAAATTATTTGTGTTATAGAAATAACAAAAAAGTGAAATGATATGACATGAGACATCAAAACAGACACAGTGTGGTGACATGGGTGTTATCTTGAAATGGTATTTAACAATCATAAAAAATGATTAAAAGTGAGCTGAAAATACAAATGGAAATGTTGTATGATCCCTAGTCTTTGCATATGATTTGCTCACACGCTGATGTGTGAGATTCAACAGCAAAATAACACGTTCTATGTATCACAGTGGAACTTGCTTGGTGCCAAACCTACAGTAAAACTGTAAGCATGGTACGCCTACATTAAAATAGCATCGGATACATTTTTTTTATGCCAGGATATCAGTCCATTTGTGTGAGGGAGGGGAGCTTTGTGCAGTGGTAGACTGTGAAGGTGCACATACAGAAACCAAGAAAATATACAAAGAATGAAAACAACAACAGTGGATCAGGAGAAGTCATGACATACCTGTGATACTGTGATGGTGCTTCCCACCCCCTGAAGGCAAAAAAGAATGGGCTTTTACAGTATCTGACTGCATGACTACACTCAATATACCCTTCCACACCCCCTCCCCACAGACAAGAGAGAACATTGCAAATCAGTGCTTCTTGTATAGGTTATTCTCAAATTGGAACAACCATGGATTAACATCTGAACTAGAATACAAAAATCAAAATGGTTCAAGTTGTAACAATAGTAGCAGAACAGAGTGCAGGAAGATAACAATACTAAATTGGTTTGGGTGTGGGGGCTGGGTGTGAGAGATTATATTGCCTTCAGGTTAACCCAATTATTAGGCTAAAGGTCAAGTGGGAAAGTCACATAAGTTGTCTGTAAAAACAAAATGTTTAGTGGGTGAAGCAGTGTCGTCTCCACGTACAAGCCACTGTGACCACACACGTACACCTTAAAAATCATATTTATTTACTGGATAACCTATACTGGTAGACATCCAGTCACCTGGACTGATCAGGCAGACAGAGAACACGCATGGCAGATGGGAATGAGAAAGAAAATGGCAGGAGACCCAGAGTGGACAGCTATTGAAAGGCTAACATACTGTAGGCCCAGAGTGGACAGCTATTGAAAGGCTAACATACTGTAGGCCCAGAGGGCAGCTATTGAAAGGCTAACATACTGTAGGCCCAGAGTGGACAGCTATTGAAAGGCTAACATACTATTGGCCCAGAGTGGACAGCTATTGAAGGCTAACATACTGTAGGCCCTGAGTGGACAGCTATTGAAATGCTAACATACTATAGGCCCAGAGTGGACAGCTATTGAAAGGCTAACATACTGTAGGCCCAGAGTGGACAGCTATTGAAAGCTAACATACTATTGGCCCAGAGTGGACAGCTATTGAAAGGCTAACATACTTGTAGGCCCAGAGTGGACAGCTATTGAAAGGCTAACATACTGTAGGCCCAGAGATGACATATAGGGGGGTGGCAGGTAGCCTAGTGTTAGAGCGTTGGACTAGTAACGAAAGGTTGCTAGATCGAATCCCCGAGCTGACAAGGTAAACATCTGTTGTTCTGCCCCTGAACAAAGCAGTTAACTCACTGTTCCTAGGCTGTCATTGTAAATAAGAATTTGTTCTTAACTGACTTGCCTAGTTAAATAAAGGTTTAATTACATTAAAAATATATATGGAGGATTAACAGGCCAAGAGTTGACAGCTATTGAAAGGCTAACATACTGTAGGCCCAGAATTGACATATTTGGAGGATTAACAGGCCTAGAGTGGATAGCTATGGAGGGCTAACCCACTGTAGGCCACTATTGAGGACACTGACCTCCCCTCCCCATGGCCACTGCTGTGATAGGCTGAACACGCCCTAACTGAGGTGTCATTAGGCTCAATGTCAAGGTAAGATAAAGACATTGGGTTCTGATAGTGCGGCATAGCCGTCCTTCCAGGCTGGTCTGGTGTTGCAGCCGGGGGCCTCATTTACTGCCTTTTCCCCCCTGATTACCCAACAGCCACTGCGTCTGAGACAAGGAATCTGCACCCACCTGGGATACTGTGATGCTGCACTTCTTGGCCAACTCCTCTTTGGCTTCTTCACTGGGATATGGGTTGCTGAGGTGCGAGTAGAAATACTCGTTTAAGATTTCCGTCGCCTGCTTGCTGAAGTTTCTTCTTTTCCGCCTGAAAAGTGAACGAAATGAGAGAAAGGCCAAGCTCATTAGCAAGACCAGTATTAACTCATCCATTTGGAACAGACAAATTGCACAATCAATCTCACACATAAATGGTGAAAATAATGAGGAATGTGGGTCTGAGACAGGCGTCAAGAGCGGAATATTGTGTCCTGCTTTCAGCACCATCCTCATCAACACACACCAAGTCATCCGGCGACCACTAGACCCACAAACACACACAACACAAACACGTACAGTACATTGCTTAATTTGGTCTGTTGGTCTCTGATCTCCAGTCCAAGCGTGTAATGTGTAGTGTTTAGTGCAGTGGATGGGTAGGCGTGGTGATGGAGAGCTAGGCCCAATTGCCCAGTCGGAGTGCATCTCGGTACATTATAGAAATCACAACATGCCCAGCTGAGCATTCTTCCTGAAGTGCCACAGCCCCAGGGAACTTCAGTGGGAACAAAGCAACTCTAACTAGATCCGGGTCCCCTTCTTCCCCCCAGGGCACTACTTACCATGTTATTGAGCATTAACTTATTTTGCCTTGTTTACTGCACTTCACGCGAGCAATGGGAAGCAAATGTGCTTCTGCTTGGTTTGCTTCAGCCCTAAACTTCCTCCCGCTCTCCTCAGAGCTCCACTCCACAAACTGTTTGTTATTACAGTAATCCAGAACACCTGCTCATGACCTCCACTCCACCAATTACATATGACTTTGTTCCTGCTTCATTTCATCTAAACTGCTTTCAGGTGCTAGCGGATGATTGTTTTGAGAAGACGGCTATAATACATAGCGAATGCACTTTATGGCAAGATCATCTGTGAATATTTGCAGTGTGCTGTTTGACGCTGTATGTTGTGGATTCATTTTTTCTCAGATAGGAAGTGCATTTCTCTAATGTTGTTATTACGATCATATGTCTACAGTTCTGTCTCTGGGTACCTTCCGATGCTCCAGGCTAGAAACATTGGTTTTGTGCATCACAGTGAAACACACAGGAACACACACACACATATATACACACTGACCTGGCATCAAGGAATCTGGAGCGCAGGATCATGACGGCCTCACAGGTGCTCTGTTTGAGCTGCATCTGGATGGAGCTGAACTTGCGGTGGATGATGCCCACCATGCGCTCGATCTCTTTGGGAGAGATGGGTCGTGTGCGGGACTGCTCCCTCAGCAGGTTCATCACATGGGTGGTGAACTCGTTACACGCCTGCAGAGAAATCACAGAGCACAACCCAGCCCTGTTAGTGTCCTCCTGGCTGAATCTTCTGGCTAGGTACAACTCTCTCAGTAGCTGACCCGCCTCCCTTGGTTAAAAGCATCTTCACTGAACGTGCAATTGAAAAACACAGCCCTGTATTTATACTACTGCTGAGTGCTTCAATGACTTAATAGGTGAAGTCATCTATGAATGCAAATGCCGATTTGCAATTTGGCTTTGGCCCAGCACAGAGAGAATTTAACCAGCTTTTTGTTAAACCAGTAGTTCATACATGATTCATTAGAATAACTAATTTACGTTGTGCACACTTTAGCTCATTACTCTGAGTAGAATTCGTTAAGTATTTACATTTAGATAATTAAACAGGGAAACACCCCAAAGAAAGATGCCTTCACTCCAGGCAATGCTATGTGCCGTCTCCTCCTCTCTCAGAATGAGAGAGTACATTTGTGTAATGTACCTCGCCGCCTTGCTGAGGCAGTGTTCCAACCTTTCATTTTCTCCTATAATACTCCTCTGTTTTATTGCTGAAGCTCAACATGGCAGCCTAATGAGTTGATCATATTCTCATTTTACTGAGACGACTGCACCACTCCTCAGAATTTGTTAACGAACCACAAAATATATACATGTTTACAATATTACAAGGAGAATATTTTGTTCCCGGTTTAATATTACTGGCAATATTTCTAGAACATCAGGGCAAAGTGAGAATGAAAAACATCATGCAAGCCTATGAAGCTTAAAGGTGTGATGTAAAGGAGGTTAAAGGTGTGACTCACACCCACCTGTTCGTATTTCTCTAGCTCTGTGTGGTAGATCTGTCTGATCTGGGTGAGTTTGGATCTGTAGTCTGAGTGTTCGATGGAGTTGTCTGAGGCCCCGCCCGAGGCTGCAGCTGCAGCGGCAGCAGCGGCTGACCCGCCCCCTTTCTCTGGTCCTGACACGCCCTCCGCCAGCAGCATGTTGTCCAGGCGCATGAGCTGGGGGTCAGGAGGGTCCTCCTCCTGGGAACCACGGATGCTGAGGCCTGAGAGACAACAGAGAGAGAGAGAGAGAGAGAGAAAGGAGATTAGAGAGAGAAGAGAGAGATAGGAGAGGAGAGCAGAGAGAGAGAGAGAGAGAGAGAGAGAGAGAGAGAGAGAGAGAGAGAGAGAGAGAGAGAGAGAGAGAGAGGGTTAGACATGATGACATCCAGACCTCCAGACATGACACAGACACAAAGGCTTTTTGATAAGTGGGCTGTTTGATAGGGACCTCCATGGTAACTGAAAAGTAATATCACTCCATTATTTGTTTAGTGTTCCTTTGAAACCAGAGGGTGAGTTTGATGGGCTCACCAAGAACCACACCTAGACACATATTCTCAAACAACTCCATGGCTGACTGGGTGATTTCCATTAGGGTGAAAAACACACAACAGCTCAAATTATGCAGCTAAAGTACCAGCCTCACAAGTATTGTCTTGTACAGAATCCTGAGCAGTGAGCCACTAAAATCCAAATTCACTGGATGTCGGAATTCTGGTACGTGCAAACATTGCAGGGGTAATTAACGCCATTACCTCAGCAGAATCGTAAAGCCGCAGTGTGAGACAGGTAGTCCCCTGTGGGCATGGATTGGGTACTTCCTGTGTATGGTCTGTATTCCTGTTGCCCAAGCCTTCTTTAATCTGCACACTGTGCTGCTCACTGTGTGTACAGGKTGCCTTACATGACAGCAACATGCATAAACTGACAAAAGCTCAACTGCAAGGTAGCGCTTCTATCCTCCGAAAGGATGAATATACCTCAAGCATGTGTCTGCCATTTCGGCAATACGCAGAGCCTTAAATCACAATTGTCACTTTGTTTTCTGAGATTAAACACATATTTTGCATTATTCCACTCCATTTACAACAATCTGCGAGAACTACTGTACTACTACACTATTTCACTTTTTCCCCCTGCTAATTGTGCACTTATTTACTGTGCAACTAAGAAACCTCAGGGCACACGCCCGTGCACGCACACACCCACGAATCGTTGAGTGCTGACTTTTGCTGCTGTTTCTTTTTCTTTTTTCTTTCTTTCTTATCTTTCAACAAATCCTGATTAGCCATCAGTCAGCATCGGAGCACACCTGCACGCATAGAGAATGTTGCCATGATGGCTGCAAAGAAAAAAGACTGCAGCAGGTCAGAATTACCAGCCAAATAGCCCTGTATTATTCAGTCCAATAAATGGATTAAAAAAACTGCACCCAATCTGCAGTAAACACTGAGTGCCCACTCAGACGTTATGATTACCAGAGTTGTCTCAATTCAATAATCTGCCTGCGATTCAGGGATTTCCAGCAGCTCATTAAGGCTTCATTAAGATATGGTGAGCCTCTGAATTCCAAATAAGAAGATTAGTGGTTCTATTGTGTGAGGCAGTAGCCTAGCAATCAGAGAGATCCTCTCAAATCAAATCAAATGTTATTTGTCACATACACAAGGTTAGCAGATGTTAATGCGAGTGTAGTGAAATGCATGTGCTTCTAGTTCCGACCATGCAGTAATATCTAACAAGTAATCTAACCTAAGAATTTCCCAACAACTACCTTATACACATCAAGATGGCAAGATGCAGTAGTACAGTGGTATAGAGTACAGTATATACATATGAGATGAGTAATGTAGTGTATGTTAACATTAGTGGCATTGTTTAAAGTGGCTAGTGATACATTTATTACATCAATTTTTCCATTATTAAAGTGGCTAGAGTTGAGTCAGTATGTTGGCAGCAGCCACTCAATGATAGTGATGGCTGTTTAACAGTCTGATGGCCTTGAGATAGAAGCTGTTTTTCAGTCTCTCGGTCCCAGCTTTGATGCACCTGTACTGACCTCGCCTTCTGGATGATAGTGAGGTGAACAGGCAGTGGCTCGGGTGGTTGTTGTCCTTGATGATCATTTTGGCCTTCCTGTGACATCGGTTGGTGTAGGTGTCCTGGAGGGAAGGTAGTTTGCCCCCAGTGATGAGTTGTGCAGACCTCACTACCCTCTGGAGAGCCTTACGGTTATGGGCGGAGCAGATGCCGTACCAGGCGGTGATACAGCCCGACAGGATGCTCTCGATTGTGAATCTGTAAAAGTTTGTGAGTGTTTTTGGTGACAAGCCAAATTTCTTCAGCCTCCTGAGATTCAAGAGGCGCTGCTGCGCCTTCTTCACCACGCTGTCTGTGTGGGTGGACTATTTCAGTTTGTCCGTGATGTGTACGCCAAGGAACTTAAAACTTTCCACCCTCTCCACTACTGTCCCGTCAATGTGGATAGGGGGCTGCTCCCTCTGCTGTTTCCTGAAGTCCACGATCATCTCCTTTGTTTTGTTGACATTGAGTGTGAGGTTATTTTCCTGACACCACACTCCGAGGGCCTTCACCTCCTCYCTGTAGGCCGTTTTGTCGTTGTTGGTAATCAAGCCTACCACTGTAGTGTTGTCTGCAAACATGATGATTGAGTTGGAGGCGTGCATGGCCACACAGTCGTGGGTGAACAGGGAGTACAGGAGAGGGCTGAGAACGCACCCTTGTGGGGCCCCAGTGTTGTGGATCAGTGGGGTGGAGATGTTGTTACCTACCCTCACCACCTGGAGGCGGCCCGTCAGGAAGTCCAGGACCCAGTTGCACAGGGCGGTGTCGAGACCCAGGTCTCGAGCTTAATGACGAGTTTGGAGGGTACTATGGTGTTAAATGCTGAGCTGTAATCGATGAACAGCATTCTTACATAGGTATTCCTCTTGTCCAGATGGGTTAGGGCAGTGTGCAGTGTGATTGCGATTGCGTCGTCTGTAGACCTATTGGGGCGGTAAGCAAATTGGAGTGAGTCTAGGGTGTCAGGTAGGGTGGAGGTGATATGGTCCTTGACTAGTCTCTCAAAGCACTTCATGATGACGGAAGTGAGTGCTACGGGGCGGTAGTCATTTAGCTCAGTTACCTTAGCTTTCTTGGGAACAGGAACAATGGTGTCCCTCTTGAAGCATGTGGGAACAGCAGAATGGGATAAGGATTGATTGAATATGTCCGTAAACACACCAGCCAGCTGGTCTGCGCATGCTCTGAGGACGCGGCCGGGGATGCCATCTGGGCCTGCAGCCTTGCGAGGGTTAACACGTTTAAATGTTTTACTCACGTTGGCTGCAGTGAAGGAGAGCCCGCAGGTTTTGGTAGCGGGCCGTGTCAGTGGCACTGTATTGTCCTCAAAGCGAGCAAAGAAGTTGTTTAGTCTGTCTGGGAGCAAGACATTGTGGTCCGCGATGGGGCTGGTTTTTCTTTTGTAGTCYGTGATTGACTGTAGACCYWGYCACATACCTCTCRTGTCTGWGCCGTTGAATTGCGACTCYACTTTGTCTCTATACWGAYGCTTAGCTTGTTTGATTGCCTTGYRGAGGGAATAGCTACACTGTTTGTATTCGGTCATGTTTCCGKWMACCTTGCSCTGATTAAAAGCAGTGGTTYGCGCTTTCAGTTTTGCGCAAATGCTGCCATCAATCCACGGTTTCTGGTTGGGGAATGTTTTAATAGACACTGTGGGTACAACATCACCGATGCACTTGCTAATAAACTCGCTCACTGAATCAGCATATTCATCAATGTTGTTGTCCACCGCTATGCGGAACATATCCCAGTCCACGTGATCGAAGCAATCTTGAAGCGTGGAATCAGATTGGTCGGACCAGCGTTGAACAGACCTGAGTGTGAGTGCTTCCTGTTTAAGTTTCTGTCTATAGGCTGCGAGCAACAAAATGGAGTCGTGGTCAGCTTTTCCGAAAGGAGGGCGGGGGAGGGCCTTATATGTGTCGCAGAAGTTAGAATAACAATGATCTATGGTTTTGCCAGCCCGTGTTGCGCAATCGATGTGCTGATAGAATTTAGGAAGCCTTGTTTTCAGATTAGCCTTGTTAAAATCCCCAGCAATAAATGCAGACTCAGGATATGTGGTTTCCAGTTTACATAGAGTTGAATGAAGTTCTTTCAGGGCCGTCGATGTGTCTGCTTGGGGGGGGGGAATATACACAACAGTGATTATGATCGAAGAGAATTCTCTTGGTAGATAATGCGGTCGGCATTTGATTGTGAGGAATTCTAAGTCAGGTGAACAAAAGGACTTGAGTTCCTGTATGTTGTTATGATCACACCACGTCTCGTTAATCATAAGGCATACACCCCCGCCCTTCTTCTTACCAGAGAGATGCTTGTTTTTGCCGGCGCGATGCGTGAAGAAACCAGGTGGCTGTACCGACTCCGATAGCGTGTCTCGAGTGAGCCAACGTTACAGTCTCTGATGTCTCTCTGGAAGGCAACTCTTGCTCGGATTTCGTCGACCTTGTTGTCAAGAGACTGGACGTTGGCAAGTAGTATGCTCGGGAGCGGTGCGCCATGTGCCCGTCTACGGAGCCTGACCAGAAGACCGCTCCGTCTGCCCCTTCTCCGGCGCCGACTGGGCGCCGGAGAAGGGTCGCCGGCTGGGATCCGATCCATTGTCCTGAGAGGTGGGCCAAACAGAGGATCTGCTTCGGGAAAGTCGTATTCCTGGTCGTAATGTTGGTGAGTTGACGTTGCTCTTATATCCAATAGTTCCTCCCAACTGTATGTAATAAAACCTAAGATTTCCTGGGGTAACAATGTAAGAAATGTGGAAACATTGTTTCCTAGGAACGCGAAACGAGGCGGCCATATCTGACGGCGCCGGAAGTGCCTGGCACTGACTGACCGACTGACCCAGCCAGGCACTGACTGACCGACTGACCCTGCACACCTAGTGAGTAGGCATTGGAGTGTGGTAAGCCTCTCTCTCTCTCGCTCAAACACATAAACACAAAATTGAGCTGAAAACAGTGACACTATATGGTCCTTTTAAATGAACATGTCATTTCTCCTATCACATTCCCCATTGACATTGGTGTGTTTGGTGTGTGTAGCTCAGATGTGGAGATGCTAATGCAAGACAAATGTGTGTCTATTCATGGATTGTCTGGATGTTTGTCTTGTAGGTGTAATGGTGTGAAAGTAGAGGATGAATGTGGCCATTTGTGTTGGAGACACTGATGCTGGAAGAGTTGTAGCATCAGGTCTGCCAAGCCAAATCCCCCATGTGGACAATATGCCATTAACTCCACTAACTCTAACCCCATCCCCATCATACCTGCAAAGATGCTAAGCTATTAGAATCGTATCTATGGTGGTGGCAATAGCTGGAGGTTGATCTACCAAACAGGTTTGCTCAGAGCAGTACTTTTGTCTACCTTTTGCTGCAAACACTTGTTTAAGTCTGCACTTTCCTTTGTGCTGGAGGTGCTAGTAAGTAGGTAGGCACGTTTTTCATGTCAGGTATATTAACTAGAACTCTGAGAGCAGCCGTTCACATTTCCACACCAAGCCCATGTTGTCACTTTCACTCCACTCTTTATCCAGGGGAAATACAGCTGGGGGAATTTACAGGGCTTTTCCGTTAAATGGACATAAATCACTGGTTTCATTCCAACCAAATAATCACAGGCCATAAAGAGCTCCTTGTCTCTTACCATATATTACCGCAAAGTTCCTATGAGCAATAATGTGGCCATTCAGAGCTTGGGAAAACAGACCGAGATATTAGGAAGTGACATGTAATCCTGTTATGAAGCTGACGTGTGGAGTGGCCATGACATTTTTATCATAAGTGTCCATTTCTATTTGGGAAATCAGCAGGATAAAAATGATTACTCTACTGGTCTGAGATTGTGCCGCCCCTCCAGCAGCCCACTAGGGTGTGTTTGTGCCAGAGCAGCTATCGAGCCCCATCCATAACAAACACGTTTGGAAACACTGCCACCCTCCACCTGGCTCAACATACAGTAGGGAGCAGCTCTCATTCAAAAGACCAAGTGCTGTAATTTTCCTCACCAGGTCTATCTACTACTGTCCCACTGGGTAGAAACTGGTTGAATCGCCGTTGTTTCCACGTCATTTCAACCCAAAACAATATAGTATATGTGATGGCGTTAAATCATCGTGGAAAACTGATTGGATTTGCAAAAAGTAATCAACGTACTGTACTGTAAGGGAATTGTCTTTTTTTCACCCAAATTTTAAGCTAAATCCAATATCATAGTGATTAAGTTTGGGGGGTATTTCTCGTTGAATTCACGTTAGTTGACATATCAACCAAATGTAAATCAAAACTAGACGTTGGAATGACGCCTGTGCCCAGCGGGGTGTTTCTCTCCCTCTCCCTCTCACTCTCCTTGTATTTTTGTTTTCTCTCATCATTGAAATCTTTGTTCATGTTACTTAATACCTAATTTCTCCTCTAGGGTTGAAAGGAATAGAAGTCGACAATGTGATTAATACATTCATATCAGCGAGGTCTGGTCTGACTTTTTATTTGTACATGTTTCAATGTCGTATCTGATCCGAGACAATAACACATACGACAGATAAAGACAAAGCAGGCCTCTCTCCCCTCCTCTGTTTATGATAATTTCCGGTTTCAGGCCGTTGTCTCGTTCATCACCCCTGCTTGAAGTTCTGACAGTGATCTGAGCAGTGCCTCCAGCCTCTCCTTCCTACCACCTCTTTCCCCCTGTGCCCTCTTTTATTCCGTTGGCTTAGCTGACCTTTGGCCAGTGCTTGTTTACTCTCATCACTGAAGTGTGAGCTGGAGAGCCATAAAGGTAGAGCCCTGCTGGGTTAATGTGAGCTTCTGAGGAGAGGAGCAGCATCAGGGGCTGGAGCAGGGTTATCCACCAGTTCATACTGCAGCACTGTCATAGAGAACAGAGAGAATCATTTTTTCTAATGAGATGATTTTTTTATTTTTACCTTTCCCTTCTTTTAATATTTCTTCCACAGATTTAATCAGAAGCCTAATTATTTTTCTCTCTATAGCATGTGATTGGATAGAGGGCTAAGAATATGGAATAATATAAACTGTAGAATAGTGTCGTAAATTGCTAGCAAACTGTGTGCCTTGCTGTATTTGAAAGAACACATTGTATCTCTGTTACTTCCACTGCTTTCAAAATATCCTGTTCGATACACTTAACCCTGACCCTCTGCAGTTCCTTTTCTGCTCAATGCTTCCAACGAATGGGCCCAGCGCATATCTACACACTCTGCATCTAATTGCATCGATCCACAAAGGTCTCCCAAAGCTAACTAATCGAAACAGAATTTATTTTCTGTCAATAATTGCAAAGGTCATCTCTCTTAAACCAGGAGACAATCCCAGGCAGTACAGAGTAAGGCGGGCTGAGGTTCTCCTCTCTCCTCTCAGCCCTCTCTGTTGTGTGTATTAGTGAAGATCCCTGATTTCCACCATGTGATTAGACCACACTGCCAAAGCAACACACCAGAGACCACAGAGGACTTAAGAGGAACGCTATCACAAAGAGCACCGTGTCACTACAGCCTTGTTCCCATGTCTCTTTTGACTTAATATCATCTCAATTTTCAAAGCCCCTGGATCAGTGGCTGTCCTCTTTGGAAGCAGGGAAGTGCATCAAATTACCATTGGAAATCTTTTGTTCTGGCAAATCAAAAATGAAGATTCTCTTTCATTGATGTCCTTAAAGTCTTTTATAAGCTTGGCCTACATCCACATGGCACAGAGAATCTGGGAGAATGCCTGCGGGCTCTCTCAAGCATGTACATAATTAACATGCCATTAACACATTAATACACATTAGCTATTCCCAATGTTAATGGCAATCACACTGAGGGAAAGCTAGCACGCATTAGCCACATTTTGTTCCAATTTCTTTCTTACCATGAAAGAGCTGAAATGGATCCTGTCTAATTCGGGGGCTAAATCATTATATGTCCCCATAGACAGAAACAGTGGCTTTGACAGTTCTCCGCACATGTCTGTCAATGCTGCTCACACTCTCTCTTTCAAACTGCATCAATAGGAAAAGATACACACATTACATTACTATTCCATCTCAATAAAAAGAGACTTCAAAGCATGCAAGTTCTCGTTGTATTCAATGTAAACCGCAGAGGGTTTGACTTTAAAGGAAGAGAAACTGTGGGGATGAACAAGTGAGCATGCCGATGAAATGCAGAGTAATAGAGGATAAGAAAGGGAGCCTAAACTGGGGAATCCCTGTCCAGCATGATGCTGTATTTCCTCCCAGTATGGTGAGTGATAAGCTAATCAGGCCCGTTGACAGTGAAGTGGTACAGCCCCCTGGTGCTGGGTCAAGACTTCTCCCATCATACACCACCAGCACACTCTAAACGGACAGCATGGGAGGGTGGAGGGACAAGACGTGACAAAAAGTGGCTCCGGTCAGAGAAGAAGATCCCTGTCAGCTCAGGTAGCCTTTGTCCTTCGATGATGATGCTCTCCTCTCCCAAAGGAGGCTTTGACAAGGTAATGGGGAAGGGGGGGGGGGTACTCCAAATCAGAGAGATGGGAGGGGGGATGGGTTAGGGGGKGGGAAAAGATAACCCGAACAAACATCTTGTAGACATTTTGCCGAGTACACCAAAATGAATCACTGTCCCATTGTGGCACGGACATTTCTGGAATGTGACACAAGGCATGACAGGCCAGGGAGAGAGGATGGGAGAAAACTGAGGGAGGGAGACTGGGTAAACAAGGCCTAGTGTCACTTGCTGTGTCTGTGTGTATGTGTGTATGTGTGTGTCCACTCTGAATGCTGCCCTCTCAGACTGTGGTGGGCAGGCGGCCAAATGGCGCGGTGATGGCTGACCAGGCCTCACTGTGGCGGCCGCACGCGGCGGTCGGGGAGACTGGCCAAATGAGTGGACAGGACCTCCGTTACAGATCAGCACACTGACTGACCCTACAGAACACATACAGGGATCAGCAGCAATCACCAACTCATTTCTGCCTGTTTACCTAATGAAGCATTTACCATCAATATTAACATAAACCTAGTAGAAAAATATTACATATTTATATACCTCGTAAAAAAATAGCATCTTGCTCTATTTTAGTAACAAATAAATGAGATTTACAATAAAGTATTCATGTACAATTTCAATATGACTAAGATCATTTGCTGCTTTTTCCCTCTTCATTTCATATCTTATGTACTTTTGGTTTTTAGCTGCTAGCCTCAATTTACTGCAAATGTACCCTAATTCTTTATTCAGACCCCAAGCACATAATGCAAATGTGGCACTGAAAGCCACTTATGAAATACCCAAAGGCAACTAATCTCTCCTTCCTTTGCAGCCTTCTCTGCAGCTCCCTAATTAGAAGATGGAGATTGCACGAAACCAGGTCACACAGCAGGTCCTGTACACACAGACAACCAGGCATATATACAGATACCATTTCATCTAAACTGTCACGTCCTGACCTTAGTTCCTTTTTTATGTCTCTATTTTGGTTTGGTCAGGGCGTGAGTTGGGGTGGGCATTCTATGTTTTTCATTCTATGTTTTGTATTTCTATGTGTTTGGCCTGGTATGGTTCCCAATCAGAGGCAGCTGTCTATCGTTGTCTCTGATTGAGAACCATACTTAGATAGCCTTTTCCCACCTGGTGTTTGTGGGTAGTTGTTTCCTGTTTTGTGTTGTGTCACCTTTCAGGACTGTTTCGATTTTCGTTGTTTCCCTTTTGTTATTTTGTATTCTGTGTTCAGTTATAATACATTTAACATGGACACGTACCACGCTGCATTTTGGTCCGATCTTTCCTGTTCTTCAGATGAAGATCGTTACATAAACATCATGTGCATGAAGCCATGCATACATTATTCTACATGCTAAGGGTGTTATTAATCCCATGTTTTTACTGTATTCCTCTAAAGAAATGGTTTCGGGTTGAGGAATTGTGTGTGTGTGTGTGTGTGTGTGTGTGTGTGTGTGTGTGTGTGTGTGTGTGTGTGTGTGTGTGTGTGTGTGTGTGTGTGTGTGTTACTCATGCACACATAAACCATAAAGCAGCATTGGGAACATACAGCAGACCATGATCCAGTGCCAGACAAATTATTCTTTGCAGTGGCATTTCTACACGAGAGTTGACAGTCTATCATTTCGATTTTGTTGCAGTGTATCCACGGTAGAGACTGCACTGCCTGAAGCAGAAGGAGCTGTTTCCCTCTGAAGAATGTATTTTATAGAGAAGAATATGACTCCAAATTATAGATTAACATTCCCTTCACAGCCGAGCTAACGTATATAGTCCCAATTACACTTGGAGGCAGAGGCTGTACCGGTGGAAAATGGGTGTCTTTGACACACAAAAGAATATCATACTGCTGAGCGGTGAGAAATCCTGAGAAGCGCACCATACATTTGTTTTTACAGTGTTTATGACCTAAGGTAAATAGTGAATGTGATTTGGAGAGACAGAATGCTCAGGTCAGCCAAAGTCACATGTACCTGAACAGGAGCATCATAGCTGCTGGTGTATTGTTGTGCCTGATGCTGCAGGTTGCTGTGGTCTGCAGTGTGACTTTGAGGAGGAGCTGGACAAATCAATGTCCAGTCCCAACAACAGCATGTGACAGAAGCAGGCCAGAGAGGATGGACAGAGGAACAGAGACTACCAGGAAGGCTGCCAATCTACTCTTAATCAGCTCTCCTTTTGCTCAACGCATCACATCATATCCATCGCAAGAACAACTGTGACAGTACTACAGTGGTATTGGGGTTTAATACAAACTCTTATAATAGGGATTCACAATAAAATAAAAATTTCTATAATAATTCCAACAACAAATTGCCAAAGGGAATTTGTTTTTTGTGTTTAATTTGATCTTATGAGTAACTGTTCTGTATTTATGGTGCTACTGCTTGTTGTCTGGTATCCAGTGAACAAGGTAAAAAGGTTATTTGTTTCTAATTATTCTCAAAGTGTATTTTACACAACATTTAATGAGTTTGTCTGGAGGAGTGGCCATGGGCTGTGACTTCCTCCCCCAGTTATCCAAGATGAACCGTCCAGTCTCCCCCACGTCACCCCCATCATGTGAATCAAGTCCCTCTCCCTACTCAATTCTCTACAACGGCTTCACCGAAGCAAGACAACAGCTCCCGTGCCATCTCATCTCGGCGTACCGGAAGAGAGAGGGGGTTGGGGGGGACAGAGCGAGGGGCTTGCTCCATAATTACAGTAATTAACAGTTGCAGATTTAATTGGAAGGGAAGGCATTAACGGGAGGAACATTGTGGCGGCGTGTGCGGAGAGAACCTTTGCGGCACGGGGCTTTTGTGTGGTACACACCTAATGGAGCAGTGGCTTGCTAGCTGGCTGGCTGGGCTGCGGTAGCGCTGCAGCCCACTGCTGACACAACAAGCACTGGGTTCAGACGCCGGGGCTTGTCACGACTCAAACTGGAAGCAGATAATTAGGTGCCAGGTTAATGAGAGCATGGGCTCTTGATGGCATTTGGTTACTGTATGTGGGCAATTAATGATTTAGCTTTTGGATGGAAAACATAGCCCATTACTCAGCTTGGCCTCTGAGTTGGAGTGATGGAGTGGCAAAGGGCCGTAACTATAAACCTTTTTTAAATGGCTAACGTTGAATACCTGCAGACAACTTGCAGTTCTATAACAGACGTTTGGAAACATACATTTAATCTAAATTTCCGTGTAGCCACTAGCTGACCTTTTCAGACTGTATTGCCGTATGTCACTGCTTTCTACGTAAAAAAATATCCCCATAGACATCAAGCAGACCGTGAGGTTCCAGGTCAAATACAGTACATTGCATGCCCATACACACACAAGAAGAAAGAAAATGGGTACTCATGCCATAAGTGTTAATTCACGGTATCGCCGTTCGTAATGTGTTTGTGAAATCCCATACACTTTTGAAAAGCACTGCATTTTCATTCCATAGGATTTACTGGCGATGAATCCACAGAGAGAACTTAAGACATCCTCTTTCTCAGCCCTCCAGCCCAACGGCTCCACGTCTCTTCTTTTGGAGTATGTTGTTCTCTTGTCTGTGGTGGCCAATTAGAGTGGTATAAGATAAATGGGCACACACAACTTTGATGTCCATCTTTTTAATAAGCTTTGGTTAAGATGACATCTGTGTGAAAGGGTTCAATATCCTCACAGTGGGAGAGAAAAGAGGTTTATTCAGAAAAAACAAATCATGTAAATACTGTTTGAAGGTTTGGGCTGGGTTGGGGATCATCGCTTCTGCTGTGACTCTGCTGCTGATATTCATGATCATTTATAGCCCAACATATTGGACATCTTAGTTCTGCAAATTAGCTAAGGAGAAATTATGTTTAGAGCTTTTCCAAATCGTTACTTTTATTAACAGAGGCATGTGCAAAAAATATATATTCAACTACAATGTATAATCCCCCCCAAAAAATATTTCATATTTCATGCATGGACAAAATATTTAATTGAAAATCATAAAAAAAAATAACTATATACTAGTATAGAATATGTATCTGTGTAGCCTTTATGCATGGGTAATGTGTAGCCGCCTGTGACATACTGTATAGTGCATGGAGATATGATCACGTTTTTCTGAGCATATTTGTTGGGCGTCCACGTGTGTGTGTGAAGTGCGCATACCCGCTCTGGCCTGGGGACGTGCCCTTTTATATGTGTGTGTAACTCAGCCAGGAATAATGTAAATGTCTGAAGAGTCTTAAGACTGAGCAGGCCTGTATAAAAGCGCCCTGTTTGAGGCTAGTAAAACAAGTCAATAAATACAGACGAGAAGCCAGAGCTGTCTGCTGCGGGCTCTCCTGAATGAAAAGAGAGGTGAACTGCTTATTTTCAACATGGCACCACAAGATGACAACAGCATTATGAGCCCTCATACATTCTGACTATCACTCGCCACTAGCTACGTATATCTGTCAACATAAAACTCGCCTACATCCCAGATGTAAAAAAACATCCACCTCCACAGAGAGAGCTGTGATGGTCATGGAATTTTGGAGGATGGTAATTGGCCAGCCAAATGACCGCGGTCACCTTAATAACCGTTCGAGTAGCAAAAAAATATCAACTTTTTTTTTACACATTTTCTTCTCTCCTCTGCTCCTGACTGCATGAGCTGCCCTAGAAATAGAATGAATCCCCATTCAAGACAATGATGGTATAGTGGGTGGACTGGTGGCCATAGCGAGTGTACACATAGGAGCAAAGTAGGAAGTAAAATACTGTATGTGCTAAAATATGTGTTGTGATTTGTTTATTCAACTCAACTGACATTTGCACATATTTTACTTCCTGCTTTGCTCCAATGGGTACAGTCGCTATGGCCACCAGACCTCCCTTGAATGGGGATGCCCATTCTATTCATTCAATTTCTATGGCAGCACATGCACATGTTTGTTCCACAAACACAAATATATATTTTGGGGGGGGGGGGTTATGATGGTTATTTTATTTTCATGACAGTATACATAACCGTCGGTTACACGGTTATACAGTAATTGTGCCAGGCCTAACTGTCAGTCCACAGCTGGTTGTGTTGGGCAGTGACACAGTGTATTAAATGCTGCCTAGTTACTGATCCAGGTTGTGAACTCTCTCTGAAAGGCTACCTCTCTCTCTCTCTCTCTCTCTCTCTCTCTCTCTCTCTCTCTCTCTCTCTCTCTCTCTCTCTCTCCCTTTTATCTCAAAAAGAACAGCAGCAGGAGATGGCACCACTCTCTGACTCCCACCACAGACAGCACCCAGAAGGTAGAGTTCCTTTCCTGTTTGCTCTCCAAATGGGAGGGTGATGACACAGACTTACCTAAATGGAAACACCATTACGAAGACAAACACTACACTATAAAAACTGTTACCTGATTACAGGTGAGAGCAAAGCCATGCCTTTCTACCTTTTACATTATGTCAACACTTCAGAAAAGCTAATAGGTCAGCAACTGACTGACTGGCCTCTCTTTGGTCTAGTCCATTTTGTGTTCTTTCCCTTTTCTCCATATCTGTTATCCCAACAGGATGTGTTGACCAATGGGAAAAGTTCCTCTGCAAACAGGCTACAGTACTGTACTGTATGTATCATATCTGTGGCTTTATGTATGAATACTCAGAGGTCATATATCACCACAGGTCGTATATCACATTGAGGCCATTTTCAGTCTTTTAAATAACACACCTAATATTCTTCGCTGTATGTGGATATCCGTTTTCCATTTCTTTTGCATGTTTTTAGGGAGGATTATGTATGAGTCATTCCACCTCAAAAAGCACAACATAGAGGATTTTGACACCCACCATCTCACATTGTTCTGAAATCGTTTCTGTAGTTATCGTTGCTGAAAACGTATTTTGTTGAATATAATTAGATGTCAGCAAAATTGATTGCACCCACATTTTAATTGACAGGATTCACATAGTATAAAAAAAAAATAGTACCCAACATCCCATTTGGAACATAATTCTTCTTAACAATGAGTAGGACATGAGGAATCCAATAAAATGATCAAAAGCCACCCACGGACCCCCCACACCCCACGCCAATCCCACCCCAACAACCAGGACACAGTGTCAGTTCTCTATGTCTGACAAGTAGTATGGAGCTGCTGCTTGGAGTATTGCTTCTTCATCCTTTGTAGTGTATTTCCTGTGAATATGGTGAAGTTTTTTTCATGTTCAGAGAAGCTATTCGTTGCAAAGAAAATGTGATCCATTTAATAAACACAAGAGATCAGAAAAATGGATAATAGGGTGCGGTGGAAGTACTCAATGGTAGGAAGAAGTTTGGTCCAAATCACATGTTGCTTACTATTTTTGTTGAATATTATGTGAATCCCATAAATGAAAATGGTTAATTTGGGTGCAATCAATTAGCTTAATTTCTCAGAGATCAAATACAATTTCACCAAAATAATGTTTCAGGAATGCTAATCTTATCTGTTTCCTAACTACAGAAATGATTTCAGAACAATCTGAGATGGTGGGTGTCATCACTTGCTGAAATGACATGGAATTACCCATATGAAGTATCATGGAGGCATGTACTGCACACATCTGCACAATAATGTGTGGATTGGGAGGTGTCATGAGACAAATCTACAGGAACAAACATTAGTCAGTTTCTTTCCCCTCAGACAATACCACCACTGGTGATTATACACCAAATGTCGCAAGCCTAAAATCCTGTGATAAGTGATACAAATACCCTGGACAAAATGAAATGTATTAAACATATGGATTTCATAAATCTAGCCTCCCTCACTCTGGGTCAGAAGTAGAGTCACTATAGAGCCCAGCATGCAGTTTCCCTGAGCTCTGTTACTCAAAGTCACAAGTGCTCTGTCTGCTATAAAATTGAACACCAGCAAAAGCAGCAAGAAGACAATAAAAAATGTCTCTGTCCAGGAGTTGTTGAGTTTCTCAGGGAACTTCGACTTACTAGCATGTTACACGGTAACTATTGTAAGCTATTCCAATGGTTGTGACTCTAGTACAGTATAACCTGCGGATCTGACACTTGGAACGGTAGTAATGATGTTTCATCATTACTACTTTCTGGCATCCATATTGATGGTGGATGAAAAATCTGGATCAAAACCATCTAATTGAGACAACTGATCATCTTCATTCACTCAAAGACAAAGAGTTCACCCGGAAATAGGAGGGAGATATTCCTCAAGGTCCAGTGCTCTGCAGCATTGCTATTCCTGTTCAAGATACAGTAGCTCATGTTAGTGTTAGCCCGGGTCCAAGCCGTACGCATTGTTAAACACCCAACTGGGATCCTTTTAACCTTGAGCAGCATACCAAAGGTAGAGGCAGCCTGGGGCTATGGGGGGACTGGGTTCCACAACTCCCAGTGCCATGCTGCTTCACAGTGGGGGCCCAACATGGCCAGATTGGTAGAGAGGCCTTGTGGTATAAGGGCTGAACACGGAGGAGGTAGGGGCTAGATGAGGGCCGAGGCACTAAACCCATTCATCTGGACCAGTGGTACTACATTCATTTGAGTTGTTTCATTATTTTTGCTTTGATGTCCAAATGAGGCTTGTCTGGTCCTCTCACTAAGCAGGGATACAGGGGGAAATTGCAAGAACATTCACCTTGGTAGAGACAGTGGTGGTATATGAGCATCTGCTCCCAGTCTGTTCACGAGACATTCAGGGTAATTATTTCTCTAGCTTGATGGATAATCTGTGATCACTAAAGATCAGAAAGAGCTAAGAAAAGACAGCCCGTAATTATCATTGCTCTGTGACTCTCCCTGATAGGTGAAGGACTTTTGAGCATCTCGTAAGTCAACTGCGCAACTTGTTTTAAGCAAACGAACACAGAAATCTTCAGATCCAGTCTGGCAACAAGGTCACACTAACAAAGGCAAAGTCTTCCCGACTAAAATACGTTGTTGGAGACACAGCATCTGTCATGTTGACTACAACTCAGAATGTACTGCTGTAGTAATCTTACAGGCCTCTTTAAAACAGATGCGGTCTATTTAAAAATAAAAATAAATCAGATATATGTTATAATTTTGGGGTCCATTGTTGTACAGGGTCAATAGGAATTTTTGGAATCTTGTTTTATAACAAAAGGGGGCACTGTAGAAAATACTACAAATGTCATATCAGTGATTATGTACCATGTGCTTCCATTAGTAGCTAGCATTTTTTATGCCATTTTAAAAGTGATAGCAAATAGGCTTTGTGTCAAAGTGGAGAACAGAATAGAAAGAAAACAATAAGGAATGTGTGGAAATAGGTTAGGACAGAAGTGCAGTGGGCTAATAGATGTCCAGTAGTCCTATGAAAACCATGACTTTGTTTTCCTGTGTCCCTCCCTACCAGGCTGTCCTCAGAGCACACAGAGTCCGAGAACAGCCAGAGTGGATGACGGTAATACACTAGCAGGCTAGGTTTAGCAGCCTACTGTGTGTGTGGGCAGAGTGAATATGATGAATAAATTAGTATTTGAACATAGTAGAACCTTTTTTCTCTCAAGCTCATATTATTAGTTGTGCAAAAACAAATATACAGCTTCCACCCTTTGAATCATTTAAATTCCGATTTCCAAGTATAATTCACGATTTTTTTGTTGCGACAGTTGGCGGTTATTTCAAAACAGCGTAATGACAGATTAAAAAGTTGTCAAATTGGATATTTAAGAGGACTGCAGGCAGTTGTGAATTTTTAAAGGAATAACACAGATTGGAGATGAAATGAGGAACCTATATGCACATGTTATGCCACAGGGAAGGAATACATACATTTTCCTCCAGGCCACCTACTTTCTAATAAGGAACCGGGAGTGTATAGATGTGGTAATGTCACAGAGTAGAGTTAATATGGGCGAGAAATTGCTTTTACACAATGATGTCAAAAGGAATATGTCACTGTATGATCATGTGGAATAAAGATTTTWAAAAATTCTCCATGAGTTAGTATTTCATTAATGGTTTCATTATTCCCCTTAAGAATAAAGAAACCAGTCTTTTATATGAACCTTGAATCAGCTTCTATTGAAAGTGGTTAACAGCATTTTATTTTTCAATAGCAGCACAGATCTGTTGAAAATACCCATGTGGAACATAGGCTGTAATGTAACAGCTTTCTTATAAATTGAACAAAAGAGAAAGTGACAAGTGACAGTAATGGTATGACAGTTTTTGCGAGATGAGTTTTTGTAAACGTACAAAGCCAATGTGCTGGATGCAAGAGGGTTAAGTCTTAAAGACAGCAGGGTGTTGCTATTTTACACAGCCAAAGTAATTGATTGTAGGAACAATGTCTGATCAATACACACATACAAGCCTCTTCCTAACAAAGACCTGCATGTAGAATTCATATACAATATCATATCTCAAAAACAGATAGTTCTGGACAAGCATGCTGAAATAGCACTTGCTGTACCCACTGTTGCTCTTCTGGCTGTTATTATTCAACACTAACGATAGTTTTTTCTGACCTTTGGTCATTTTGTTGTTGTTTGTTTGTTTTGTCTTTCACAAGCGTTTCCTTTCAGTAACTGTTACTCAGAAACGCCCTCATGTCCATACACACTTCCTCATGTCCATACACACTTACTCATGCAATAAGCATCATTGTCACAGTTCCTTCCCTTCCAAATGGCTCTGCCTCCACCATCTGCAGGCATTCCCAGACACCCCGCTTTGAGTCTGCCATAATGATGCATGACTAAGTACAGTTAAAGTGTTGCAGTCTGTTGGCAAAAAGCAGTCAAGCACTTTGCTATAGTGTCACTACGGATAAGCGAGACAGTTGAAGGTTGACGTTGGATAAAAGGCAGTGACAGGTGCTCTGTGTGTGTGTGTGTGTGTGTGTGTGTGTGTGTGTGTGTGTGTGTGTGTGTGTGTGTGTGTGTGTGTGTGTGTGTGTGTGTGTGTGTGTGTGTGTGTGTGTGTGTGTTGGGTGTGTGTGTGGTGTGTTATGTGTGTGTGTGTGTGTGTGTGTGTGTGTGTGTGTGTGGAGACCATGGCACAACAGCTTTGAGTGTGTATTTCAGTGGCACGTGAGATGAGGATGGACACACAGAAGAGAAGTGCTGCGCTGGGGTATATTAAATCTGGGACATGGTTTAAAATTAGCACCTCTGCCAGGGAGTGTGGCCACAGTGCTGCCAGTGCAGCTTGGTCACGCCACCGCCACTGGCTCAGTACAGCCACAGCAGCTGGGCATCTCCCTCCACACAGGTGGCAGGACCCGGGCAACACTAGCACCGTCTCTTAGGAAGCCAAAACAGCCTGATGATGCTGGACTAAAAATACTGCTCAAACGGTGAAGGAAGTGTATGGTGTAAACACATGGTAATATAATTGAAACGATCACATTTATAATAAGAAATCCCTTGGAGAAGGCAACGTTACTCTTCTGAGAATGCCTACACAGAGTGCCCCAGCACTTGCAGTAAGCCTGTGAACAAAGTACAGCCTTTCCAGTGCACTCCTCATTAATGCAGTTTATTTGGCTTCTTATGCTGGGCTGTGAGAGCCGGTCTCTTTGGTGAGTCTATGGAGCAGCTGATGCCTGCTCTGTTTGACAAAGCAATCAGGGGGCTGGAGGTTCACTCAGAGCAGGGATTCTCTCTCTCCCTCTCTCTCCCTCTCTCTCGCTCTCTCTCTCTCTCCATTGTCCTGCTTCTGCCACTAGATATTCAACTTACAGTCAATGAAAAGCAGACAAAGAAATACCCGCTCCACTTTCTTTTGCCTGGGGTTTAATGTCTACAGTAAATGCTGCATAGACTCACTCGCTCCTTTACCAAATGTAATGCCGCTATTGCTTTCATGTACATTTTTTAAAGAACGCTTTTTTTGTAGAAATGCTCATTTTGCCTCATCATTCTGTCACAAACCCTTCTCCTCTCCCTCTTTCTCCCTTCCGCTCTCTTTCTCTCCCTCTCCGCCGCCACAGACTACATAATTGATGCAAATGCTGTCACTTGCGTCAGGAGTAGAGGCTCTTCTGGTTAACTTCTCTGCAACACTTTATCGAGGAACATTAACTAGAGAAAGCAGCCTCGCGCCAGGGGTGGGAAATATGCTTGTCATGGGTCTCATTCAAGCTGCCATTCAAGGGACTACTTCAGGACTGTTTCATCAAGGTGATTGAGAACAAAAAAGTACTGAAGCAAATTCCAGCTTATGTTTAGGGGCCTCGGCACATACATTATTTATACTGGCCCAGCCCAGCCTCTCCACCCCTCAGAATACATCATTGCCTGATTCTCAAATATTTCTCCAGGTTTCATTCCATTTAAGCTATATCATTTTCGCATCAGGCTCGACAAACCATTAGGCACAGAGAGCCTGCTTTTTGTGTGTGACACAGACCTGAAATTATGGATTGCTGCTTTCATGTGGGAGCAGTTGGGGCTTGATGGGAAGTCTCTCACGATTGGTGAGCGACAGGGATGCAGTCAGAGACACAAACCGAGTTCCATCTAACAGAACAATGCTGGAGGAATATTCAATTTAAGCCTGTTTCTAAAAGGGTATAGATTGTTTTAATTTATGCAATTACAAGTATGGAAATTCAGGATATTCTTATGTGTAGGTCCAACATTTAGCGTTCTAAAACTGGTTAGGATACTTGAAAGGCAGACATTTGCAGTTCTCAAGTATGCACATCGGCTACTCCGTCCGACTTCCAGCAGAGTGCTGTGCTTGTCTGCTCCTGCCTCCACCTTTCTCCCCCTCTCTCTCTTTCTCTTTCTCTCTCACTCCCTTGTCCTCTGTTTCTGGCCCAGGCCTGTGCTACAGATTAAGTGACTTGATCCTGCAAACATCTGAGGAATTCAGTTCCACATAGGGGTCAGAGCGAGGCCAGGGGATAGCCTTACAGGTCCTGGTCCATTAGCAGATCAGCAGAGGTGTCTTCAGCACGGTTCTACCGACAGGACAGGAAGAAGGTATCTTACAGGCTGCCATTCAACAACACTCATTATCATTACAACCATAACCTCAGCCTGCTCACACACATGACCACAGAGATTAAAGAGGAAATTAATTAGTACCACACAATAGTTGTTTCTTCGGTAGCACGTGTCTTGCTTTATGTGTTGTACTAAAGAAGCATACCTTTGGAGATAAGACTTTAGTTAGTAATTGCGATGACATAGTTTTGAAAAGTGCACAATGATATATTGAGCAGTAATTTTTTGTTGTTGTTGTCTTTTTCACTTATTTGTGAACTGCACAACTCAATCTCACTAGCCTGCTGACTAGTTCTAAGTAGGTACTTCACAAATAAACAATACAACATATTTCTGGCCAATAACGAATATCTGGCTTCCTGGAAAAACATTTCAACCGTAATTAGCTTTCTCCATGAGAGGCTCAAATGCTTCAGATGGATTTGTTGATGCTCTCACTGTGTTGACTGTTCAACCCTCTGTGTCATTCAGAGGGTGAATGGGCAAGACAAAATATTTAAATGTCTTTGAACGGGGTATGGTTGTAGGTGTCACCGGTTTGAGTGTGGCCAGAACTGCAAAGCTGCTGGGTTTTTCACGCTCAACAGTTTCCCGTGTGTATCAAGAATGGTCCTCCACCCAAAGGACATCTTGACACAACTGTGGGAAGCATTGGGGTCAATGTGGGCCAGCATCCCTGTGGAACGCTTTCAAAACCATGTGGAGTCCATGCCCCAACAAATTGAGGCTGTTCTGAGGGCAAAAGGAGTACAACTCAATATTAGGAAGGTGTTCCTAATGTCTTGTACACTTAGTGTACACAATCCATGTCTAAATTGTCTCAAGGCTTAAAAATCCTTCTTTAACATGTCTCCTCCCCTTCATATACACTGATTGAAATGGATTTAACAGGTGACATCAATAACGGATCATAGCTTTCACCTGGACTCACCTGGTTCGTCTGTCACAGAAAGAGCAGGTGTGCCTAATGTTTTGTACACTCAGAGTATATTGTGGTAAGCAATTTAGGTACGCTATTTAGCTTGCTTGTTTTATGGCATTTACTTTGATTGTGATTGGCTCTATGTGGTAAAGCATATGGGGTGAAAACATGCCAGCATAAAGAAATGCTGTTAAGGCAGTGGTGTCCATCTCTCACTCACAAAGCCTTTCTCAGGAGCCAGGACCCCTGCATAGTGTGACCTGCTCAGAAGGAGCTCCTGTAGCTTACTGGCAACGCAATGTGAGTTTACAGCTAAYACAGACTCATTTATTTGACTTATAGAGAGGCCCATCATGGGCAGGTTCTGTAGAACATGCTGACCTTGTCATTCTGGGGGGTAGGCTGGCTATCCCCCTGGGCTGCAGGAGCAGGAGCCTGTTGGTGCTAAAGCACTGTTACCCATCCACCCTCTGGCCCATTACAACACAACAGAAAGGAGATTTTTATGTGTGACAGCAGATCAGGTGTCTGCTGTAGGGTTAGGCATAACTAACCTTGTTGTAAAGTAAGATACAGTAACATGTTGGTCTTATTACTGAGACCAGCCTGTGGGATTTTATTAAATGTAGTACATTATATCAGATGAATAGGACATAAATGGGGTATATCTGGTTTTGCAAGAAGATACATATTTCCTTATACCAGGGCTCTCCAACCCTGTTCCTGGAGAGCTACTGTCCTGTAGATTTTAACTCCAACCCTGTTCCTGGAGAGCTACTGTCCTGTAGGTTTTAACTCCAACCCTGTTCCTGGAGAGCTACTGTCCTGTAGGTTTAATCAACCTGTTCCTGGAGAGCTACTGTCCTGTAGGTTTTTAACCCAACGCTGTCCTGGAGAGCTACTGTCCTGTAGGTTTTAACTCCAACCCTGTTCCTGAGAGCTACTGTCCTGTAGGTTTTACCCCAACCCTGTTCCTGGAGAGCTACCGTCCGGTAGGTTTAACTCAACCTTGTTCCTGGAGAAGCTACTGTCCTGTAGGTTTTAAGTCCAACCCTGTTCCTGGAGAGCTACCGTCCTGTAGGTTTTAACTCCAACCCTGTTCCTGGAGAGCTACCGTCCTGTAGGTTTTAACTCCAACCCTGTTCCTGGAGAGCTACCGTCCTGCAGTTTTAAACTCCAACCCTGTTCCTGGAGAGCTACACTCCTGCAGGTTTTAACTCCAACCTGTTCCTGAGAGGCTACTGTCCTGTAGGTTTTAACTCCAACCTGTTCCTGGAGAGCTACGTACTGTGCTTTTAACTCCAACCCTGTTTCTGGAGAGGTACCTCCTGAGGTTTTAACTCCAACCCTGTTCCTGGAGAGCTACCATCCTGTAGGTTTTCGCTACAACCTTAATCTAGCACACCTGATTTTAATAATTAGCTGGTTAATAAACTGAATCCGGTTAGTTACAACTGGGGTTGGAGCAAAAGGAGGGTAGCTCTCCAGGACCAGGGTTGGAGAGCCCTGCCTTATACATATGCTGAGTATAAGAGAACCTAAGCATTCATTGCAATAGTCTTAAATATGGTTTAAAATGACACCAATGAGCCTTAAAGTAACTGCCCAGTGTTTCCTATCTTCTATGAAATACGACCTATAAATATTGTATAATTACAATATGAGTAAAATAGTTATCCTTCTAAAAAATGCTATGTTAAAAACARCTTTTCTGTATTGGAATGGTGTGGGCATACCCCGACAACAGAATGGTGTGTATACAGGTCATTAAAAATGTTCATGCAAGTAGAGCGCTGATTGGGCAGCTCATYGTTCTCTAGACCACTAATTGGCCAGCTCCTCACAGAGATTATATCATGTTCTATGGGGAAAAAGCAAGCATTTTTTAAACAGTCTGAGATACAAGTTTGAGGTGGGGTTGTGTCTCCAATTTGTGCTTTGGCCACAAATATGAGTATAGGGTGAGTCAACAACATTATTTGGATATGAACATTTAAAAGTGAAATTTTCACTAGGCAGTTACTTTAAGGATAAAGGGGGAGGAGTGGCTGTAAATCAGGAGCAAGGAGAGCATCTTTTAGCTCCCTATAAATCCTTATTATTTCAAATAGCATTTTTGAAGGCTAGAGAGTAGAGCAGAGCATGTTCTCTTTATTCTGCAGTCAGTGGCAGACACGGTCAAGCACTATGGGTTAATGTAATATCACAGTTGGTTGCATCCCCAAGCCACTTAAACTCCCTATTAGTAAAACAGTCCTTCTATGCACAAAAAAATGAATGTCTGCAGTAACTTAAAGAGCAAAGAGCATTGTCTAACCTACTTCAGAGAGTAGATATGTAGGGAGTAGATAACGAAGAAAAAAGACAAGCTGTTTCCATTGCAATATGAACAGCATATGAACATAATTTCAAAAAACAGCTACAGTTGGTGAAAATAATCATAATTACTAAGCTTTATTCAGAGTTTCTTAACTAACTGAGATATTCATAAACCCAATTTGGTCATAGGAGGAAGTTAGACTAAGTAGCCTATGGAAAAATGGAGTGTAAAAAACCCATGGTTCATCTAGTGGGACTGGCATATCAATTAGGATTCTGAATAAGAGTGTAATTGGAAGCAACAGGAGCAGAAAGAAGCGGAAATTCATCAAGGCAACCATGGAAAAGCACAAATGGGTTCTGAACAAAACGTAGAGAGCTGCTCCGCCACTCCCCTTCCCAGTCTTTGCCAGGAATAAAATCACCTACTATCGCCAATGCTTACCAAACAATTAAATCAGCAACCAAACAACCGGTCTTGATTAGTTGTTTCCTTCCCTGGACAGTCCTAGGAAAGTTAATGGTTTTGCTGCAAATATTGGGGAATTATTCCAGAACCCTTGGTCCTTCAAGTCAAATCAGCTGAGATTTTAAACTGGGTCTTAAGAGCAAAACGTGGCATTAAAGTTTTATAGCTCATGTGCTCCGCCAAGTTGTAAATTCTGTTTTCATTAAAAATAAGATAAAAGGGAGGAAATGAATCTAATGACTGTCTGATGCTCTCAGCATCCCTCCCGTCTAAAAGAGGGCAACGTCCTTTTGTGAAAACTGAAATAGCTACGTGGTGTTTGGGTCATGGGCCATTTTCCAGGGTGTTTTATAGGTAGGTGGGTTTTATGGGGTGAGCGTGGTGAACACACATACAAATACAGCCAATGAGCACTGTCCTTGTGTTTTCAGAGTAGGACTGGCTGCCTGGTGACAGAGGCCCACTGCCCAGGAGCATCTGTCTCTCCACACGCCCTGCCTCTGCTGCCAAACAGGCACACTGGCGCAAGCTTGCCACACACTCATTGTGCCACAGCTCCACTGTCACTAAATGGCACGTTCTCTCAGCCCCAGTCCTCCCTTTTCATAGGCACAGGCTTCTCCAGCTGCAGCTTAATTTCCTGTGACTTGCCTAATTACTGTAATTAAGGATTAATTGCCATTAATTATTCACACATAAGCTCATCGCAAATCATGGGGTAAATGTCTTATGAAAGCTGCCATACAAGTCATGTATAAACACACTAGGATGCTCCAGGCTGCTGAATCGATCACTCAGCCCTCCAGCAAATCTCCACGCCACACTTAGGAAAACAGCGATAACTCTCCCCAAAATCAACAGTCTAGCCAGGTAATGGAGGAATCAATCCAAATGTTTTTTTTGTCTCTGTTTCAATTCATCTATTTCCAATGGTGCATCCGAACATCTAAAACATCAAACGGATATATGTGCCTGAAAGTGTTACTCAATCACATCCGTAAACGTTGCCGTAGCAATGTTTTGGTTTACCCGTGAGTCATGTGGTCAGAGATGATGTATGTTGGTACTAAACACAGGACATCACAGACTAAAGAAACCAAGAGGTTGGAAATCAAGTTAATGTGGGAACATAAACATGAGCATATGAAAGGGCTAATTTAGCTTTAAACTCTGCTTCTAATTCTATCCCTCCAGGTCAACTGCATGAGAGGATAGTTTATTCAAACTGCTATCACAGCAGAAAAGATGCCTGAAAACTGGCAGGAATTATCTTTGTGTGGCACATGGGGTGAATTAAATCAGTTAAAACATTTTCAGGAGGTTTCGGGGGGGGGGGGAGTGAGGGATAGAGACGGGGTTTCACGGGGGAGGGAGTCAGAGATAGAGACAGGGTTTCAGGGGGAAGGAGGGAGACAAGGTTTCAGGGGGGAGGGAGTGAGGGAGTGAGGGATAGAGATGGGGATTCAGGGAGGAGGGAGTGGGGATAGAGACGGGGATACAGGGAGGAGGGAGTGAGGGATAGAGACGCGGTTTCAGGGGGAGGGAGTGAGGGAGTGAGACGGGGATTCAGGGAGGAGGGAGTGGGGATAGAGACGGGGATTCAGGGAGGAGGGAGTGAGGGATAGAGACAGGGTTTCAGGGGGGAGGGAGTGAGGGATAGAGACGTGGATTCAGGGAGGAGGGAGTGAGGGATAGAGACGGGGATTCAGGGAGGAGGGAGTGGGGATAGAGACGGGGATTCAGGGAGGAGGGAGTGAGGATAGAGACGGGGATTCAGGGAGGAGGGAGTGAGAGATAGAGACGGGATTCAGGGAGGAGGGAGTGAGGGATAGAGACGGGATTCAGGGAGGAGGGAGTGAGGGATAGAGACGGGGATTCAGGGAGGAGGGAGTGAGAGATAGAGACGGGGATTCAGGGAGGAGGGAGTGAGGGTAGAGACGGTTATTCAGGGAGGAGGGAGTGAGGGATAGAGACGGGGTTCAGGGAGGAGGGAGTGAGGGATAGAGACGGGGATTCAGGGAGGAGGGAGTGAGAGATAGAGACGGGATTCAGGGAGGAGGTGAGGGATAGAGACGGTTATTCAGGGAGGAGGGAGTGAGGGATAGAGACGGGGATTCAGGGAGGAGGGAGTGAGGGATAGAGACGGTTTCAGGGGGGAGGGAGTGAGGGATAGAGACGTGGATTCAGGGAGGAGGGAGTGAGGGATAGAGACGGGGATTCAGGGAGGAGGGAGTGAGGGATAGAGACGGGGATTCAGGGAGGAGGGAGTGAGGATAGAGACAGGGTTTCAGGGGGAGGGAGTGAGGGATAGAGACAGGGTTTCAGGGGGAGGGAGTGAGGGAGTGAGGATAGAGACGGCGATTCAGGGGGAGGGAGTGAGGGATAGAGACAGGGTTTCAGGGGGGAGGGAGTGAGGGATATAGACGGGGTTTCAGGGGAGGGAGTGAGGGATAGAGACAGGGTTTCAGGGGGAGGGAGTGAGGGATAGAGACAGGGTTTCAGGGGGGAGGGAGTGAGGGAGTGAGGGATAGAGACGGCGATTTCAGGGGGGAGGGAGTGAGGGATAGAGACGGGGTTTCAGGGGGGAGGGAGTGAGGGATATAGACGGGGTCCTGCAGCAACAACCTCTCTCTCTCTCTTCTCTTAGCGCTACACAGACATAGATACACATTTACATGTGCCTGTGCAAAGCCTGAGAAATCCCCATGCACTTTTGAGGCAATAGTTTAAAAAGCTCATGGTTCATAAAACCATAATAATGGCCATGTAAATCTGCTGAATATGAAATGTCTTCCAGGGGGTAGCATGCAAACAGTATTTAAAATCAGACACTTTTACTAGCCCTTCAATCAGTCGTTCCAGTTTGGCCCATTTATGTGTTGAGAGACAGAAAACAAGATAAACTATGTAGTCCTTTACAGAGGCTCTGCACAACCTCACAGCAACCCAACAAACTCAGTTCTAATATACAAGTCTGACAATTATTTTCAGATTCCTGGAGTGGTGTCTGGCAAAGATGCTGCTTCAGCAGTGACATGGAACTCCAAATCTGCTGTCCCAGGTAGTTTCTACATAAACACTACTGGTACTACTGATTGAACCTGGGGTGGGGTGGGGTGGGGTGGGGTGCGGGTGCGGGTGGGAGTGGTGGCAGAGGGGGGACTAATTGTTAGGCTGGGGCCGTCTGTGCCAGATTAATGCAGGGAACATTTTCATTTGGGTACATAAGTTTGTTTGTCTGATTTAAACATTTATGTTAATGGCCTTCTGGCAGCTCTTTAATGCTTTATACACTCTTGTAAACAACTTCTTAGCAGATCCATCATTTAGCCATCCTTTCCTTGCTATCCTGCTCAACCCAAGTACTGTAGAAAAAAGAGAGCAGATAGAAGATCATTTGAGATCGAGAAATGTGGATTACAAGACCTCCTAACAGAGCTGGAGCCAACACTTGCAGAATTTCATAAGATCAGCATTATTGCAGCCAGTGTTTAATTTATAGAGCCGACCCAGGGCTGTTTTATGCGTTTACTAGATTCATGTGCAGAGCCATACTTTTTTACTGCTGTGGTCTTTGATCGAGTTAAATTTATTGGGATTAACATGCGGTTAAAGCGTGGTCTGTGATCCATTTCAAATCATTATAAGAAGCCACTATTTTTTCCTCTCTACGATTGAGTCTGCAAAGCTCAGTTATTATATACAAACATAAACTGGCAGGTTGTCTGTCAAGCCACTATGCAAGTCTCCCCATAATGCTATTACTGTACATTTTGAACAACTCCTTACAGAAAAAAATAAAACCAGTCCGAGTGTCATAAAAAGTTCAACTTTGTAGGTTAAATGTGTTACTCTATGTGACTAGGTGCTAATCATTACACATGTAGACACCATCACCTAAAACAACACCTTATATCCATAAAAAAAAGTGTCTGGGGTAACGTGCTGTTAAAGCAGCAACGTGAGATGCAGTCAGTGTGTCATCACCCCTACACAGTGAGTCAATGTGTGAGCTGCAAGACCCCACAGCTTCTGTCTGTAGCTAGCTATCTGTAGACCCCTCCGCCCCCACACAGCACACTCCCGACTCTCACCTCCACCCCCTGCATGACACCTCCCAGCACATGCATCACCGCCACTGCCTCTGCCTAATTGATACTTCCCTATTTATCGTCACCTTCCCTCTGTCAGTTGGCTAGGTTCTCCATGTCGCTTTGCATTTATGGACTCCCAACTGCCTTGATCTGGGTAATTAGAGTTTATGTGTTAATTGGTGTAAATACAAAGATGGGAGTTGCAGGCGAACATTTCACACTGCCAGCTATAAATTGTGGCTCTGATAAGTGTGGGCTGCCGTGTTGGAGGGACAGCAAAGTGTTTACACGGGAACAGAGAGATTTCTGAAACTGATTTTATAGCCTCTCCTTTCAAGTGCAGCAACAAACTTTATGATGTGATTGCAGCAAAGTGCTTCTAACAATCCGTATGTATGAACACATGGTGAGTCGTGTTTAATATCTACTGTACCTTGTTAATAAAATCACCATATATTCTCAATGTAATTTACTGTTTTGAGTATTTGTGTACAAGAAAATGGCAAATAATAAGCAGAAACACAAAACAATAATATTAATAAATGTTATCAATTAAATAAATAAAAATGTAAAGAAACACATTATCAGACAAAATATGCAGACCAATTACACAACTTTGAGCTGATTACAAATGTGCCCCAAGCCTGTGCTTTTCACATGCAAACACACAGATGGATGTTTCCTTTCCCCCCTTTTCATTTTCAATGTGGTTCTTTTTCAACTCTGTGGTGTCAGCAGATGTCCTTCTAACGGAGACAAAGAAAATGAGAAGGGGCTGGATATCATCAGCATAGAAATGAGGCTCCTCTTACTGCCCCCTCTAAGGCACAGCCACAGCGCCGCTCCAGCCACTGCACTACCTTTTCAACTTGCAAATGACAGTGTCACCAAATGCTATCCTTCCATCAATCAAGTCGGGGGGGTCATGAATATACAAAAGGCGAAGCGGAGACTGGCTGCCTCCCGCCGCTCTACTTGGCCCAATTATACAGGCTCAGCTTTYTCCTCTGCGCTCCCACTTTTTGTTTCAGTCTAAAGGGTACTGTCCTAGGCAGCCCCAGGCTTAATCAAGGTAGGTCACGCATACTGGCCCTCTCAAGTGGACTGCAAATGCAAGTTAAATGTGGACACCAAATGTCATCTTTCTTTTGCATCATTACTGCTAGAGGGCAAAGACAGCAGGGAACATTTCTGCACCCCTTACCCAGGCACATCCCATGTGCCGCATTCCTCCTCTTCCACCAGAACCACACCAAACTACTACACGCCACTCCCATCCCCCGCCCCAGCCTTCAAATTTCTGTCCCTTTCCCTGTCAGATCATAGTAGTGAATTAGCCTTCTAACGGATGCACTCCAATCCAGGGATGAATTAGCGCACTGGGCAAACTAATGACCTTCCTACTGAAGGTAGAACTGATAGTCCACGGCACTGYTGATCAATACCAAAGCCTCAGCTCTCCCTTTCCTGTTTCCCTTTTTGTTGATTTCTCAGCCTCATAACACACTATAGATACATCTTCAATACAAACACGAGACCCTTTGTTACCATGGGAGCCATAAGTATGAAACAAGGTGGAGAGAGAAAGTGAAGATTTCTGATCAGGGTTGTATGATCAAGAAAACTATACACACTATTCAGGCCAATCTATTTTCTTTGTCAGATAATTGTCATAGAAGTTGGATGTAAAATGCTAATAAAATACTGTGCCTACAAATGCAAGTATGGCTAATAGAGCACAAGACATCAATCACCGAATACAGAAACAACTGATGTACCTGTACCGCATTGACACATTTGTAGTGAAAGATGACTCATTTATCATCTTATTAAAAGTGATGACTCTAATTGCTTTGATTAGTGCAGCTCTGAAACAAAGGTTAAGTTAAGGCCCTTACTTTGGGCTTAGCCCAGAGTGGACGATGTGCTACACTATGTCTGAATTTGACACATAAATCTGTGCTGTACTGATGGAGGGGGAGTAGACGTTCCTCTGCGTCTGACCTGGTAGACTACACTTTGTTTTGACATGACCATGACCACTCCCTGAACTTAGTCAGTTTGGCATTTCCTTGAGAAGTCTATACTCCCTTTCTCAGATCTCTCAGACAGACAGTATCATGAAATACACAAAAGCATATTCATACTGTTAAAGGAGTCTAGATAGTTAGTGAGCGTCTAAAATACATTCGACAGGGTCTGTTTTGAATTAGCTTTGATCAGCTTTTTGAGGTGTTAATGTGGCAGCATTACCCTGGTAATCAACACACACACAGAGTCCCACAGGAGAGTGAGAAAGTAAAGGGTTAACCTTGGCCCACGGCTGAGAAAATAAATTACTTTAAATATGTAAGTGGACGTCAGAATGGGCCATGCAAGAGCAGTGTGGGTTTGGGTAAACCAACAGTCTGTCTCCAGTAATTTATAGACAGCTATGATAAATGCTATTTGTCCATGACAGTCACATGAAATAATAAACCTTAGCTTGCTATAAACATTACCAAATCCTGACACTATTGATTTATAATGTCTAGCAGTGACATCAAACCAAACAACTGACAGAAACAATGCCGGGGCTTTAGGAGCAGTTTGTCAACTATTAATTCTGTCAAAGGGGGTTTCGGCTCTAAGCCGGGAGAGCTCGTCTTGCAGTTGTCAATGCCTGTACTGAGAATGAGTGCAGTGTGTTCCCGGGTAAGGGCCCAAGGTACTGCTCCGTTAGCCCTAATTACCCCCAGCCCTGCCTTGGCAACCACAGGGCCAGCCTCTGTTTAAAATGCATGTTAATTATGCAAATTATTAATTGGGCTGGTGCTAGAGGATTTGTGTTTATGCCCAGATTATAGTTAAWAACTGTATCAAGCCGCATTTTAAGCCTGACCTATGACAAGTAATGCTGAGGTGCTGAAAGGGACATTTTCCAATACATTAGCTTCTCTTCTCTTCCAAGTCCATTCCCCATTACTATGAGCTGAATAAATGACATGTGCATTTTCCAACATAGTGGAAGGATACAGGCTATGAATACCCTCCTGAAATTGTACAGTAAGTGCATTACATCTTAAGAATAAGTAGCTATTCTTATGAAATTCATCTCGTGTAATACTATCTATTATTTGTATACAGTATATAAAAAAGCCAGCTGTTTATTTCACACGCATGCACACACACACACAAACACACACACACACAAACAAACACACAGGCATTTTGGAAGGGGTCCTATTTCATGGCTGTCCAGGATTAGCTGTCAGGCTAATTGCACACACCTGTGAGGGAGACCACACATGCCCTGTCACCACCTGCAATATGGAGCTGGCTTATTGCACGCTGTAATCCCCATACTACCAAAGTCCTGCCACCCAGCCTCAGCCCCGGCCCCAACTCTCAACATCTATAATGGAGTCCCAAGTAGACTTAGGTCCCTCTTACTCCACACCCAACCTACAGGCCCTCTCCAAAGTTCTCAACATCAGTCCTGTGTCCCCTGGCCCTAACTTTCTCAAATGCAGCTCAAGCCGTCCTGTGCGAGTATGTGAGTATGCAAACTAGCCTTCAAAGTTGAGCAAGAATACAACTCTGGGGCAAAGTTATGTCAAATGCCATAGTGAGCATGGTTGTGACTAGCATACCTTCACCCTGGCAATGACTCACTCACAGAGATCCTGACGGAGCTTGCAGGCCCTTTGGGAGCTCTGAGTGTTTCCTGGATGGGGTTAAAGCTTGATTTGGTGTGCAGACAGTCATGCATGAGTGAGAAAGTGCAACACAATACCCAAGAGCTATGAAAAGAATATCCTCGGCCAAAACCTTGACATTAAGGGATTAGATAAATACAGTGAGCTCCCAAAAGAATTGGGACAGTGACACATGTTTTGTTGTTTTTGGCTCTGTACCCCAGCACTTTGGATTTGAAATGATACAATGACTATAAGGTTAAAGTGCAGACTGTCAGCTTTAATTTGAGGGTATTTTCATCCATGTCGGGTGAACCGTTTAGAAATTACAGCACTTTTTGTACATAGTCACCCCATTTTAGGGGACCAAAAGTATTGTGACAAATTCACTTATATGCTTATTAAAGTAGTAAAACGTTTAGTATTTGGTCCCATATTCATAGTATGGAATGACTACATCAAGCTTGTGACATTACAAATTTGTTGGATGCATTTGCTGTGTTTTTGATGATTTTGTGCCGAATAGAAATTAATGGTAAATAATGCATTGTGTCATTTTGGAGTCACTTTTATTGTAAATAAGAATAGAACCTAAAAGGGTTTTACCTGGAACCAAAAAGGGTTCTCTTTAGCGAACAGCCGAAGAACCCTTTTGGAACCCTTTTTTCTAAGTGTGTAAAAAAAGTATTGTGTCATTTTGGAGTCACTTTTAAATAAGAACAGAATATGTTTCTAAAGACTTCTACATTAAGCTGCATGCTACCATGAATCCTGAATGATGAGTGAATAATGATGAGTGAGGAAGTTATAAATATCATACCCCCCCAAAAATGCTAACCTCCCCTGTTATTGTAATGGTGAGAGCTTTGCATGTCTTGGGGGTATGATATAAAATGCTAACCTCCCCTGTTATTGTAATGGTGAGAGCTTTGCATGTCTTGGGGGTATGATATTTGTGCATCTGTAACGCTCACTCATCATTATTCACAAGTCATTCAGGATTATTCGTAATCATGGTAGGATCAAATTAAATCTGACAGTCTGCACTTTAACCTCATTGTCATTGTATCATTTCAAATCCAAAGTGCTGGAGTACAGAGCCAAAACAACAACATTGTCATAGTCCCAATACTTTTGGTRTTTACTGTGTTTCWCMATCTTAATGGTTCACTATKCAGAAATTGCTCCACCATTTCCTGGTTGGTAAATTCAAATATTTCGCCCAATTTCAGTTTACAAAACAAGAAAGTATAGTGTWGAGAATCATTGTACCATCTAAACAATGATTTACCATCTAAATCATTGTACCATCTAAACAATGATTTACCATCTAAATCATTGTACCATCTATTTTCAGCTGTTTGAAGCTGGTGTACAAAACCAGTAAAAGACAAAAAAACTAAACTTAAGAACGGGAAGCATACAAATAGCGCATATAATCCACTTCTTAGATTTGCTTTCAATGAGAATGACAGCTTTACCCCCCTTTTTTCTCCATATCCAATTATAACTCCACAACAGGCTCAGGAGAGGTGAAGGTCGAGTCATGCGTCCTCCGAAACATGACCCGTCAAACCACGCTCCTTAACACCCGCCCGCCCGCTTAACTCAGAAGCCAGCTGGACCAATGTGTCGGAGGAAACACCATTCAACTGACGACCAAAATCAGCCTCCAGGCACCAAGCCCACCACAAAGAGTCACTAGAGCGCAATGAGCCAAGTAAAGCCCCCCCCCGGCCAAACCCTCCCCTAACCTGGACGACACTGGGCCAATTGTGCACTGCCCTATGGGACTCCCAGTCACAGCCGGGTTGTGACACAGCCTGGGATCGAACCCGGGTCTGTAGTGATGCCTCTAGCACTGAGATGCRGTGCCTTAGACCACTGYGCCACTCGGGAGGTCCAATAACACACACTTCTATGTGAATTTGGTTGGGTTGCCCAAAAATGTACAGATTGCAGARTTAAGGCATTTTTTCCTTCAGTSAGCCAGGACACCATAGCAAGACATTTAACCCTATGACTCAAAAAGACATATGTATAAACAGTCAGAAGCCATTCTCTGATGTTAAATAAGAAAGTATTGTCAAATGTACTGATACTTAATGACATTACTTCACAGCAAGAGGGGTTTCACGCATTCCTGATAATCACCTCTATTACTAACCCGAGCTAGCTAGCTAACTCAGAGGCCTGTGCAAGGGAGGGAGCAGTATGAGTAGCCCAAAGGAGAGTTGTAATGCTGTTGAGATTGCACACTGTACATCACATTGAACAGTAAACACACTGAGAGTCACCGTGTGTGTACTATTCCTCGGCTCAAGTGCCAGCTAACCAGCAGTAAGCAGCACTTCCTCCAGTTGCTGCCCGCATTGAAATGGTTAAGAGAGCATTAAGCCATTTTGCTCAATAGCCTTTGATCAATACAAAGAAGTGCTTGGATTGCGTGTTCTGATTTATGCCCTGTGAACACATGCATGCACACACATGCCTATGCACACACATGCCTATGCACACACATGCCTATGCACACACATGCCTATGCACACATACAAACACCAACAAACACACTTTGCTCCAAAAGCGTTGCTATACCACACTAATGAGTTAGAATATCATGAGAAGGAAAGGCCAGTAACCTTTGGCACCGGACTGAAATACTAAAAACAGCCTTCCTAGGCACTTGTCTTTACATCACCTTTGAATTTGAATTTTAGCCATTCGCTCAATTGATTTAAAAGCTAGTTTGAAGAGAGCCTAGTAGAAGGCTACTGTAAATCCTGCTCTCCTTTAATGTTTGCTGCAATTCCTCTGAAATGGGGAATATTGATCAGTGTGATTTCCCTGGGTAGCCAGAGCCAGGCAGAAAGAGTGACAGACATTCTTTAAGGGACATAGAGCCAAAAAGTAGAGGGGATGTTTTTTTGCAGATGTTTTCTACATCCCAATAAGCTGACAGATGACAAGCATCATTTCCCCATGCTGCATGTGTTGTACGTGTTGTGCTGACAATGGTGGATTTGCTTTAAGGTGGGACTGTTGGCTACACTGGCTCTAGCTCATCTAATGGGTATTCTAATGGCTTTTCTAATGGGTATGGTAGGAAAAGCTCTTTTCTTCTTACTTCAAAACTGTGGAGCGGAATCTGCCATTATTTGCACTAGATCAAAGCATGTAATCATGTTTTAGAAATCAATAATTGCTATTTTGTCTGAATTGCCTGTTTTTCTTGGCTGGAATGTTAGAGCCCCTGAAACAGATGAGTTAGCTAAGTGGGTTAGCTAAATGGAGGTGCTTTAGCTGGTCAGGTAAAGAGTATGCATCAATGCCTGGGAACCAGTGAGTAGTGATCTGATGTTGGTTTTACATTATTAATTTGAGACACACAAGGTCATTGGAGCCTGAAAGTCCTGGGAACTGGTTGTTATCTTAACAAAGTTGTCAACCTGCATCTGCATTGACTGATATGGCACTGATTGATAACACTGGGCTGAGTAGCGGTTCTGGATATTCTTTGGTGATCTCTGAAATGTAAATGCCAGACATTTTGCTTTAAAAACAAAAACACAAAAGTGATTTTTGGAATACTGAAAACAAATATTTATGCAGTCTGTTTGGTGGCAAACTGCCAGAACTAAACATATCCTTATTCCCTTAAATCTAGCTCAAATGCAAATGTTAAGGGAATATTGTCAAAACATATGGTCAGTTGGAAGAGAAAGCACACCTATTGTGTGAATTGTTTTATTCTAACCGGAAAATAAACATTTGAAAAACCTGTGAATTTTTTTACAAAAGGGTGGAATCCTGAGCAGCTGGCATGAAATGAACTCTTCTGTAGAGGGAATGCCAGTTTCAGAGCGCCTTGAGCATCGATTTGGAGCCAAGGCAGTAAACAGCTTTTATCAGCAATAATGATGGCATAATCCCAGTTAAAGAGGAAAGTAGCATATGGCATCGGGCTTACAACTGCAATTCCATCTAAGTGTGTGTGTGGGGGGGGGGGGGGGGGTAACACAACGTCCACTTGAACGATATGCAGCCAATACTATTTTTTTTAATTGCACAGGTTATCATCAACACTGTCAAGAGATTAACCTGACTAATGGGAATGTACAGGTACTGAGGATCTTTTTTTTGTTCTGATTTGAATCTGGGATAATAAAACCCATAAAGATCACGTCAATATACATCACAAGAGTGTAATACTGCAACATAAGCACTATAATGCACCATGGCACCATATGGTTAATAGATTACAACTGGCACAAGTGGGGAAGTATCCATGTTACCCATCCTACCATGTAATACAACTTGTCACAATGTATCAGTAAAATAAATCGTTTGATAGATAAAAATGATATAGAAAAGTATAATACCTCAATATTGCAGTGATGGCTGTTGCCTTGTGAGTCCCTGCACTGACAAGCTACAGTACTGTATGTTTACGCAGAGCAAAAGCTGTCTCTTAACTTCCCCTAAGCAGCCAATTAAGACGTATTATCAATCAGGCCTACTGCATTGGTGGGGCTTGCACAGAAGTAGAAATGCACTGTGCTGCAATATCTATATTTCTGTTGTTAATTGAAAAGTATCTCCCTTCATTAAACCTATCAAGTGTTCCCTTTGATCATGCAACCAAGGCCAGAAGACAGATCTGTTCTTGGAACAGTGTGCGCCTGCCAAGTTGCTCTCGAGACCGGCTTCAACCTCCTCCATTGATTTTCCTCCAAGCTGCGACCATTCATTGTTTGTGACATTCTCCTGTCGCCTCTTTAACACCCTTCAACCAAATCAATTTCATATTTTTGTCAATGCCTTGCAAGAGGATGAGCCTGATGGAAAGGGACTATACATGATTTAGGATGTCGATTTTCTACAACAGTTTTATCTGCAGTTTTTACAAGACTTTTAAATTTAAGGACATAGAGAGGAAGAAAAATGTGCTGTCAATCACTGCAAGCTAACAGTCCTCTTAACCACCTCTCTAAACAAATGTTTAAAGGAAAAAGGTGATAAAACACTGCAATTCTGTGAGACAAGAGATACATCATGTATGTCTGTGGAGCACAAAAAAACTCATACTTGATTTAGCAAACAATGACAACAATTTAAAATACAATCTTCCTAGACTTGTACCTAAAAGCTCATTCACAAACTAGCAAAAGGTAAGACATATTTGTATTATGACCAAACAGCATGCACTTATATTTTATGCTTTACATTATAGGAATTCTAATCTTTTTTCTTTTTCTTTTTATGTTTAATTTGTTCTGCTACTTTCTCTCTCATCTCAGCAAGCGTATGCCATTCTGCTTCGCCCTCTATTATAGTCTTGATACCAGAGTCACAATGACAACAATAATAACAAAACTGACCTTGACTTTCGGCATGAATTCTAAGAGTACTATTTGATAACAATATTAACTGTAGCCATAATGAGATGAATATTCCCTATTTAGCGTGGAAAGCTTTAGGACAAATTCCGAGGGGAGAGCTGCCTGCTCCAGCTACATGCTGGTCACTCTTGATGATTTATTGCCTCCTAGCTGTTCAATTTCACATTTTGTCCTCGTCATATCCCCGACTCATGATCATTCTGCGCTGACCCTTGTAGGGCAGGCAGGGAATATTGATAAAACAATTATCTGCTTGCCGTTCATTTGATTTTCCATTTCAATTACGGATTGCAGAAGTCAAAAAGAAAAAGATTGCAGCATTGATTTTCCCCCTACCTTACAACAGGAAGGAGGCTGGGTGTGATGGGATGCTTTGGTGACATGAAATGGAGGCAGGTGAAGCGAGGCGTTCGGTAGCTTTAGGCTTTCTACATCTTCTTTTCTGTTGCCGTTATAAAGGCTTTGCTTTATGGCCTGTTCTCAAATCAGGTACAAAGACGTAATAGGGACCAATGACGGTATTTTAAAATGCAACAAGATGGCGAATAAAAAAAATATACAAAAAGGGTATACATGTTTACCATTGAAAATCTCAAACAAAATCTTAACCCAATTTCCGTCCCACTCTATAGGAAGAAGGGTTTGACGCCTGTCCTCTCTGAACTGCGATGGGATGAGCTGCTCTCCATGGGGGAGCACCATATTCACACCACTGCTGACCTGAGGTAAATCTGTGCCGGGTCCTCTGGAGGCCAGGGGCCCAAGAGGTCAGGGCACTTTGTCAGTGACACCATTCCATTCCCCCATTCTGATGTTCTGCCAGTGTGTATTTGTCACTCTGAAATGACAACATACTGTAGCTGTATCATACTAGTATTCCCCATGGCACTGACACAATCCTTACTCCACATGGGGCTGTGCTATGGTTGAGAGGATACAGTTTGACCAGACCAGACAACAGAGCGTTATGTACAGTATTCCAATAACAATTCAACTATACACAAATAAAGGCTGCAGGCATTTGAGTGCAAATTCTGTCATACTGGAAAAATCATGTAAATATGTACAGTGCCAGTCAAAAGTTGACACACACCTACTCATTGAAGGGTTTTTCTTTATTTTTACTATTTTCTACATTGTTGAAATAACACATATGCAATCATGTCGTAACCCAAAAAGTGTTAAACAAACCAAAATATATTTTATATTTGAGATTGTTTGCCTTGATGACAGCTTTGCACACTCTTGGCATTCTCTCAACCAGCTTCATGAGGTAGTCACCTGGAATGCATTTCAATTAACATGTGTGCCTGGTTCAAAGTTAATTTGTGGAATTTCTTTCCTTCTTAATGTGTTTGAGTCAATCAGTTGTGTTGTGACAAGGTACGGGTGGAATACAGAATATAGCCCTATTCGGTAAAAGACCAAGTCCATATTATGGCAAGAACAGCTAAAATAAGCAAAGAGAAACGATAGTCCATTATTACTTTATGGCATGAAGGTCAGTCAATCAGGAAAATTTCAAGAATTTTGAAAGTTTCTTCAAGTGCAGTCGCAAAAACCATGCTGCATAGGATAAGTTCATTAGAGTTACCAGCCTCAGAAATTGCAGCCCAAATAAATGCTTCACAGGGTTCAAGTAACAGACACATCTCAACATCAACTGTTCAGAAGAACCATTACTAAAGAACACTAATAACAAGAAGAGACTTGCTTGGGCCAAGAAAYCCGAGCAATGGACATTAGACAGGTGGAAATCTGTCCTTTGGTCTGACGAGTCCAAATTTGAGATTTTTGGTTCCAACCACTGTGTCTTTGTGAGATGCAGAGTAGGTGAACTGATTATCTCCCCATGTGTGGTTCCCACCGTGAAGCACGGGTGACGAGAGGTGTGATGGTGTGGGGGTGCTTTGCAGGTGACACTGTCTGTGATTTATTTTGAATTGAAGGCACACTTAACCAGCATGTCTACCACAGCATTCTGCAGCGATATGCCATCCCATCTGGTTTGCGCTTAGTGGGACTATCATTTGTTTTTCAATCGGACAATGACCCAACACACCTCCAGGCTGTGTAAGGGCTATTTGACCAAGAAGGAGAGTGATGGAGTGCTGCATCAGATGACCTGGCTTCCACAATCACCCGACTTCAACCCAATTGAGATGGTTTGGGATGAGTTGTACCGCAGAGTGAAGGAAAAGCAGCCAACAAGTGCTCAGCATATGTGGGAACTCCTTCAAGACTGTTGGAAAAGCATTCCAAGTGAAGTTAGTTGAGAGAATGCCAAGAGTGTGCAAATCTGTCATCAAGGCAAAAGGTGGCTACTTTGAAGAATCTAAAATATATTTAGATTTGTTTAACACTTTTTTGGTTACTACATGATTCCATGTGTTATTTCATAGTATTGATGTCTTCACTAATATTCTACAATGTAGAAAATAGTAAAAATAAAGAAAAACCCTTGAATGAGTAGGTGTGTCCAAACTTTTGACTGGTACTATATTTCAAATGTCACAAAACTTTAACAGAAAATCATGAAGTCTATACAGAAGAGATGAGTAAGACATGGATGTGAAATTCTGATGTTCATGAGCATTGAGCAAGCCATGTGAAATACATTTATTAGCATATAAAGTAAATTATTCTGTAAATTATTTGGAACATTGGTATTGGGTTAAGACCTAATGGGAATGCTAGTAAAATAGCCTTCTGGGAGCCTGGGAAAATGTGCCTCAGTGAAGTGGCCGGCTCCTGGCCAAAACTATGTGTAGAGGGGAAGGGGAAGGGAGGGGAGGCGCTGACTTCACAGAGATGGCAGGACAGTGTGTGAGAGAGAAAGGGCGAACGGAGAGCGAGAGCAAGAGAGAAAGGGGGAGGCAGAGAGAGAGAGGGAGAGAGACTGCCCTAGGAATCTTCACCCATGGATGATGTTAAGTTCCAGTGTTGAGCATAATCGTGTAAAAACGCTGAAGACTTGAAAGGGCTGATGATAATGCTATTGCTGGCCAGTGATCCAGCACGGTCCCAGGCAGCAGCAGCAAGGCACCCAGTGCTCTACAACCTCCTATACTGCAGTCCGCTTCAGCGCACACAGTGGCTCCAGGGGAATTCACATGGCTGACCTTAAGGAAGTTTGGCTTTGATCAAAGTTTAGCGTTAGCAGGATTGGGCTGCCTGCTGCAGATCAGGCTAGGGGATCAGGGGCTAAAGCCTGGGCTAGGGGCCCTGGCAAAGATCTGTTCCCAAAGCTCCAGTGCACCTTTCCAAACCAGGATTCTGTTTGGCAATTAACGTAACGAACTGGACAACGTAAAAACGCATAATTACCTTCTTTATCCCCATCCATTGAGGTGCCTCTCCTACATTTTCTAACATGTTTACCACTCTATCATAACTGATAGGAGGGCTTGACCTGTCTCTAACTGAGGACTTCCCTATCCTACATCACCCAGAATTCATCAAACTGATATGTTATGATCATCCTAACTGTTAGTATTCTCACTTATGACTAGGGTTGTTAAGCTACCGGTAGTTTACCAAAGTTACCGGAATCTTCAGTAATTTTGGTAATTAACAGAAAATCTATGGCAATCTATTGTAACTTGGGTAATTTATACTTCAATATAAATATTGGTCTCCATATTTTATGAGTTTCTAGTAGAAATGGTTCAAGAGAAAATAGCCTCATTAATGAAAAAAGCATCTAATCAACAATGGCAATATTTTCAATTAACTCCGCAACTCTTCTAACTGGCACCAGTTCGACACCAAAACAATGACAACAAATATATACTGACATAGTAAAATAAATACAAATGTGTACAAAAAAATATAAAGGATATTTCATGCTGAAACCCTCACATTAAACACCAGTGCTATTCACTAGGTTGATGGTTTATATTTAGGATAATGTTTGACAGATTTTTCATATTTATTTTAATTTTAAAATCATCTTATTTAATTATTTCATATATTTTACATGTGATAAAGACACACAGAGGGTCAGAGATTATTACAGACACCTGTGATAATCTGAAGTACCCAAAATGACCACTAGATGTCTTGTGATAGATTACATAAAATCCTTGAAAGATACCAAAATTCTGGTAGATTACTGGTAAACTTCAAAAGTTTACAGTAATATACCATCCCTTCACAACCCTGCTTATGACACAGGAAATAATATCACAAGTGCTGACACGTAAGCGTCTGTAAAATAACACTTTCTTGTAGACATCCTTGTCATCAGCAGGGGTGAAACACTGCAGCCCTTGTTCAGAGAGCAGCCAACAAGGAGAGGCCATGGAAAGAACAGAGGGGCAGACAGAAGAGACAGAGAGGAGAAAGAGAAGAAGACCTCCAGTAGGGAGAGAGGTAGTGCTTCCAGGGCATATGGTGTGTGTGTGTGCATGAGTGTGAAAGATAGAGCCATGTGTCCATATGTGTTGCTGGGAGTGCCTGTGCTCTCGTTCCCCCATCCAACCTCCCAACTCGTCGATGCACAACATGTCTGCTCGCTCCCTTTTCATTTGAACACATTTACTAGCCCCAAATTTCACTTCAATCTCACCTCATCTCTCCATACTACATTAACCCCTGGCAATTGCCTTCCAAATGACCCCATTAAGCCGTAATTGCCTCAGCAGGCCCACTCCCTCGCTTGTAATTCTGTGCAGCTCGCCCACCAGACGTTCCCCCGGCATTGTTTCATGTTCTGGCTCCCATCAGCGAGTTCAGATGCTGACCCCTCGCCATCGTGGCCGGAGCCACCGCTCCACTCACTGACCGCTAGCTAACAGTGGCACTGTCAGATGACTACTGCCCCCCCCCCCCCCCCCCACGCCACAGTGAGCTCACACACATAGGAGGCACCATGCATTCACTTCCTCCTCAATGACCAGACTCACAACCAATTTGATTGACAACCTTGCAGATGATACAGGAGCCATTAATTGACGATCAATGACTCTGAACTTCAACCTAGATTACCTCAGACTCAGACTATTTCAGTGTTATACTCCATTTACGATAACCGCCAATGGAAATATGCTATGGAAGTGTGATGTAATATATTTTTCTTAATGTGTGCCTATATCAGCTATCAAGAACCAAAGMCAAGATTTTCATGTGATGTGTTCAATATTTAACTTAGGAAGTGATTGGTGTGATATCTGAGCATTTACAGCCAATGAGCTAACAATCCATTTTTGCCTTCAGTATTAATCAGGTTCGTGTTGGGAGAGAGTGCAGCCAGCAGTGACACCCGCCATGGCACCTCCCAACATCGCCTCACCTTCCGTGTTCCCACCAGGGAGCTTGTGTCAGGACTGCTCAACTTTTTTGATGAGGGCCTCCATGGGTAACTAACGTGCAAATGCAGATGGGTGGGGAAAGCAATCCTGACAGTGATATATTGCAACTGGTTGCAGGTGTCAGAGAAGAGAGAGGCTTGGCCAGCCATTGGTGTGCGTGTGTGTTTGGGGGGGGAGTAGGACTGATACCCCATCTCCTCTCAGCCACCATGTCCACACTGCCTCCCAGAACTGGTTCATTACCCCATCAAAGCCCTCATCTTCTCCTCTCACAAACCCCTCTCTGCTCTGCTCTCTCTCTGTCTCTCTGCTTCTTAACAGCACTACTCAGCTAACAGCCTGGTTCATCTGAACATCCATAATGTATGTGACTTTTGAATACAGTACTGTTGACATACGTTCAATAGAAAACTGATAATAACAAATCAATACTTTATACTAGACTATACACTATAACATTTTGACGTACAGTTCTACATAAGTATTGTATATTTAACGAATCCACCCAATACACTACACAGGATACACATTCATACAATGTAAACACACAAACATACGCGTCGTTTATAGCCATTTCATTGTTTATTTTTTCAGTTTTTAAATAGCTCATTCATTTAAATTCATTATTTTCCAGAGCAAAATGTTCCCTCGGAATATCAAGGTGTTTTTGTTGCAAAGCTCTAACTGATCCAGGGGGATTTGGTTCCAACAGCCTGTCTCTCCCTGGCCTTTCAACACAAAACTCTGTGCTCCAATCAAAATGAACCACCAGGGACCCCCCTCCCCTCCCCCGAGCTATGCCTTCTCTGAGTGCTGTGATACCAGCATCTCTGCCATTGATCGCAGAGTTTTGCAAAGAGCACGCATGCTAGTATTTGCAGAGAACAAAGGCCTGTGCTGCCTTGATAAACTACTGCACACGATTAGTGCACCTAATGTCTCCAATATTTTTTTATTTTCTCCAAAGAATAGATCACTATTATACAGGTTAACTAGGGTCTCACACTAGTCACAACTAATATTTTTTGAGAAATTGTATGATACTTCAAAAAATGTATTGATATCTTTGTGGTTTATAATTGACTTGTCATATATGATAAGTATATACATATACAGTATGTAATAAATATACAATGTTTTGTGTGATGCAGTTCTATGCACTTCAATTGCTTTCATTATGTCCAATCTAATTTCAGACACTAAATACATTAAATGAAATACAGCTTTATTGATCCATAAACTTCAGCTGACACAAATCAAGGAAATCTAATACATTATAATTGGGATAAATCACAATTAACCCATGGCAAACTCAGTTATTGGTCGACCACTGACATGGTGCTAATTATTTGTGAAAAACTGTGTAATTCTTCCTGGCAAAGTTTAAAAATAACTCTTCTATAAATACAGTATGTGCTCGTTTATTTAATCAAAGGCTAATTTACTTCTGACAGAGAGTAAATTCCACTATTTTCTGTGAGGCTCTATAAAATTGCCATCATTTTTAATTAATTCTTAATTAAAATATATTACACCACAGCTTCTACCCATCTCTCTTGATATTGTAACATAATCAATTCAGAACCATTTACATATCATTAATTAAAAGCTTTCCTCTCTCATCCTTAAACTCATAATGAGGGCCTATTCCTCATTAACAACCTATAAGGTAGAATATAACAATGCAGTGGAGAATGGATGGCAGATTTTACAACGTGTCCTCTGGTTTTCTGCAGAGCGTTTTCTCATTCTAAAGTTGACTCAAATGTTGCAGTGTAAATTTTAAAGCACTGGAGGCCTATGGGTGAAACATCATCATGTTTAGAAATCACAATCAGAATTGTGCAAAAAGTAAACCTATCGTTCCCAATTTTGCAATTCAAAGAAAATACTCTTCTTTCAGAAAGGGGAGTTGAAATGTATTAAATGTATTTATAATGCAAAGAGAAATTACAGTTCAATATCAGCAGTCCTGTATTTTACTGTATAATGAATTGTGCAGTAAAATAAAAAATAAAAAAGCAGGCGTGTATTCATTACCCAGGCTTTAAAAACGCTGCCACGTTTCAAATATCTCTCCATCTTGAGCTCTCTCTTAAGGAAGAGTAATAATATCAAGTAATGGTAGGTATTGTTATGCCGAGGATCAGGCATATCCTGATTTTTATCGTCAGTCTCTCACAGGTGCTCCAGCGTTACTTGTCACGACTGCATGTCTGGGTCTTCCACACGTCAGATGGAAATCTCTGCACTTGGTGTTTCAGCAGGCTGACAGCAATTTWTTTGAATGTTTCGTCACAACGGTGGTGCATATTGTGTTGGCTGCCCGCACACCAGAATGGCAACAGCTCATACCATTCTGACACACACATAGTGCTGTCACAAGTCCTGCCATATTAGCCAAATGGCCAGTGAGGAGGTGACACGTTTTTAATTCCTTATCCACAACCCAGATCCCGGGATATGTCTTATATTCAACCATCGAAACCACCAAAATGACAGATTTGTGCAAAATGAACTGAGTCAAAGACACACTGACACGTTCCACCAATGTAAGGCAATCAGACAATAATCAATAACAATGCTTGTGTGTTATAACCTCAGTCGTTGTTGAATAGTCAGTATTATTAAGGAGTTCTAGCAGGTGAAGATCAGCAGTCTCTCTGCACCTCCGGGTTGTACAAACAGCCTTTACCCTGATAAGTTTAGGCCCATGCCCAATTACACGCTTGCAAAGTCATGCCCAAGTAGAGAATTATGAATAGATCCTACCRCAGCCTCATCCTCTCACACAGTGTTAATACCACCGGCCCAAAGCAAACTAACAGGAACACACACGCACACTCACAGACATATACATACAGCTAAAACATTGCTGTACTTCAATCTGCAACCACAAACACTAGTTTCTAAGAGCAATAAACAGAGTAGGTTGACTATAATTGGCTGCACAGTGGATAACAATCATTTTCATGAATGAAAGAAAGAAATACATCAAGTTGTTGTGGCCAAGAAATAACAAGAAAGAGAGCATGTCATAAAACTGTTATGTATTGGATTCACACCTATACTAAATATTAAACTTACATTACATTACAGTACAGTACGGAAACAACTTCAAAGCCAAAATAGTTTAACACCAAGCTGTCAGCAAATGTCAAGAATCTTATTGACTTGGGAACTGACATGAATATGTTGTCTCTATTTTAGAAGAGGTACTTAWATTTCACTAGCCAGAATAGCCCAAGGCTGGCTGCGTCAGTACATACCTACTACATACCTACTACATAATGTAAATACAATTCCTCGCATTATTCTGGAAGAACAAATTTAGCACACACAGGATAATCAGTAAGTTAATGAAATCCTCTCAAAGATAGGAACTCTATTTTTACACTGTGATAATTAAAGTACTGCACAGTTATAATTTACAGCCCTCGCTTAATTGCATAGGAAAAGTAAAATGGGAAAGGTCTATGAGGAGATTAAAAAGCGCTGGTGTGTGTGTGTGTGTGTGTGTGTGTGGTGTTGTGTGTGTGTGTGTGTGTGTGTGTGTGTGTGTGTGTGTGTGTGTTTGTGTTTCTGCTCTCGATGTTGGGTTGCAGCCTCAACAAGAGATTTCCATGCATCTAAACAAAAGCATTATATCTTTTAGCATCATGGAATCAATCAAAGATTAGGTAATGAAATATGTACTGTCCTATTTTCTTCTGCTACCAGGCCCTTTGACAAATCGAGCGCAATCCAAAATCTCCATAAATCACTATTAAAGAGAAGTATATCATCTCCAGCGCATATATCTTCCCCAGCCTGACCCGTAGACTAATGAGAAGAGGCCTAGACTATCTTGTCTGATTAATTAATTCAAAATGTCGCCTGTTATTCAAATGTGAGGCTGGTGTTATTTGAATAAGACTTGACAGAAATGCCTGAAGAAATCATTTCTGGTTTGTGAGGTTGCTGTTGCATTACTGATGATGGCTTATGGAAATGTTAGAAGCAGGGAGTATTTTCTCCCTCTGCGCCACTTCTCTCCCCCTCTCTCTCACCTCTCTCCCCCTCTCTCTCACCTCTCTGGTCATGATAGCTCAGAGAAGTGTGTCATTACTTCCACCCGTTCACAATTAGGGTTTTAGAACTTATTTCCACTGTCCTCTGTGTTTTTTGCATTCCGTCCCACAACTGGCCCAGATCTGCAGGGCAGTGCTTTGGCTCCACAAGAGGCATGCTGGCAGAGAGCGAGGTCATGGTTTTTACAACAGCAGCTCCCCACTGCTGACAGCCACTGCTGCCAAAGTGACACACACTGTTTGGCTTTCCCACGTTCATACAGCTAGCTCCAMAGCCACATCTTTATCACGCCCCACGCCACACACAACTAATCACAATTACAATGTAACGTTACTCCTCACTCGGATTTCCCAGGATCGCTCCCTTTAGCTCACCATGCTAAATCATATACAAGGTAGGCTACACAATTATCAAAGGTGTACAGATAATAATTGTAAAATATCTGACTCTATAGCATGATTTTTCCTTAACCCTAGTTTGTGATCTTTACTGGAGAAAGCGGAGGAGACGGATAGAGTGGGGGTGGGGAGGAGAAAGGATGGAGGAATCGGAGTCCGTGGGTCTACGTGCGTGAGGCTGGTGCACACCACTCTATCCCTTCCCTCATCAAGCATGGATTCTAATCAGGGCTCGGGAGATAAAAGACACTCAGTCATTAAATAAATTAACTCTTCCACTCCATGCTCTCCATCAGCACCCGGGAGAGGCCAGGCCGTGCTCGGCATACTTACAGACAGAGGTACCAGGCGCCCTCGCACCCAGCCTTCACTCCAGGACCTGACGGGTCGGCCGACCCACACAAAAACACACACACACACACACACTACGTTAGGGGATATTTTTCATTATTTAGAGAATGTGGGGAACCACGCCTTCTGTTCTAACCCAGCTATGTGCACATTTGCATGGGAGGCCTATCACTTTGCATAATTGTATTAAAAGACCGAAAGCAAATTGAGGGCATTACATATACAGTACAGACTGACACAACTTACTATATGTAGTAAAACTGTAGAGGTTTAAATAGTAAACAAACCCTTGCAACTATGCTGATTCAGTGACTTTGTGAGATTTTGTTGATGGGAAATTTGAGCCTTCACACACAGGAAACAATTGAAATGACGAATGGTGAGATAGTAACTATTCAAATCACTGACAAGCCAAATCAAAGCTGACATTCTCTTCCTACGCACCCGTCTGAGAGCAGAGAGAGACCCTTATGAGGCTTACTGATTCACTGTTTAAAACTTTGACTTCTCTGCTGCTCGCATACACTCCTACCTTCCACAGTGCTACGAGAAAGAAAGTGCTACCTAAATATGTATCAATCATTCTGACAAAGCTAGTGCTTATTTGAGAAGCAGAAGTGAGGGAAATACACCGTGTCAGCAGAATGTCCATTGGCAAAACTTGCTTTTAGAATTTTCACTGCAATGTGCAGAGAGAAATGACCTTAGAAATCCCTTACAAGGTGCCTGGTATCATCCTAATGCATGCTTTAATTCTCCATTACGTAGAAATGAAATACCTGGTAAGGTGGAAAAGACATTAGTGAAAGTAAGGCCTGAACAGAATGCTCTGGGGATGTCTGTGGCACACAGGATTAAATATTAATGTGTCTGCTGCTAGGACACAACAGACACTCATATCATGGCTACTGCACATCAGCTCAGTGTGTTCACACATGGGCTCCCGAATCTTTCACTTTCAGAAAATCCTCAATGTTTAAGATGTTAAATTAAATTACTGTTGCTAATATCCCAAAACACACATACTATGAAAAAGCACATTGTCATCATCCTTTCTTCACAACATCGAATATATCTTATTTTTGTTTGCTGTTCCTTTTCCAAGTGTACAGACATGATCAATCMTATTGATACATGCATCTAGGTTGCCAACATGTCATTAACTGTATTATAATATCTATAGACATGTAGTGGAGATATTAGGGACATCTGTTAAACATATCAAGCAAACATCAGTCAATACCTGTTATGTTGTAATATAAGTAATTCCATATATCAGTAGGCGCTTTTCCTTTCCCATGTACTTCCTAACAGCCATAACTCCAGGAAAGACTGAGTACTCCCAACAGCATGCTAGTGGACAGGATACCAGCTCACAAATCTGGGGAGCGGACCCATCCTAAATTCATTAGGAGGAACCATCCAATCTCCCACCGGAAAAAAGGGAGAGAAAAATAGCAGTAATGTACTCTGGGTGACCTCCACTTTCTAAAGGGAAGAGAAGCCAGCCTTTTTCGCTTTTCAATGCCCGTCAATGTGGAGTAAAAGGAGGGACAGCGTTCCCCTGCTCGCCGTCATTAATCATGGCTTTCTGGGAGCAAGAGCGTATTAATTTCTGTCATCCCAAACATCATTGCGTATTGTTATGGCACGGCTCAGTCCTCATTCACCACCAGGCGTTACCCGCTCGTCCTGGCTGAGGGAATACAGGCCCGGTGTGGCTATGTTTCAGAGCAAGAGGCCTTTATCCCTGGGGCTCTGACACCAATTAAGCCATTTCACCAAGAGACGAAAACAGGACCCGCCGTTTCACTGTAACATGAGCCAGAACCTAGTCGTTGGCCACTTGCCATCTTTCCATTGCTTCAGCCCACAAAAAATGAACTTCAAGGGCTTAGGTGAAGAAAAAGAAAGATACATTTAGAGTAGACTTATACATTCACCAACCCATGCTTGAGTAAATATGACGCGAGAAGAGGAAGGGGATTTCAGTCCCTTGTGTATTGTTCTAGGAGTAGAGATAGTAAATCTGGATCACTCAATAATAGAAGGTTTCTCTGTGTGTTCAACACCAGGAACCAATATGTTGACTTTAAAACAAATACAGCCCCATCATGGAATTGTTTTCATCTGACCTTCAATATATATTTTCACTTTTTTTAATCATTATCTTAATGTTGAGTAAAAATAGACAATCTCTGTCCCATTTTAATAGTATCATGTAAGGCAGTACAGTATTTATTGATGACTTCGAAGCTGGTCATCCAGTTGTCGTTAGACATTACATCTGCTTTTACGTTTTTATGGTTGCCTTTTGGCAGGCAGCAGAGTGGGGCTTGTCAGGGCAGCAGCAGAATAATGCAAGGTTTGTTATGAATTAAATATTAGAAATCTTAACACAGCAGCCAATAAGAATTATTTKCCTTATTAAAGCAGCAGCAGAAGACGCTGATTAAATTTTCATTGCATTGCAGTCTTTTTCCCATTTCGGCCTTCAATATATCATTCTAATGTGTGAAACATGTGGAACAATGGCTTGTGGAACAATGGAAAAGAGTCTTCATTTCAGCCGAACAAATAAGGATAGAACTTTAGAAAACACCTTTAGTGAAGATACATGTGGTACAACAAGGGAGAAAACGGACTACAATCACGCGTTGTTATTCGACATGGTATAGCATGTGTGTGATAACATTGATAATGATTTGAACACGGTAGCAGCCTTGCAATGTTGTACTGTTATAAATGCTCAAATAAAATCTGTAAATCTAATAGCCTACATCTGAAAATGCCAACACTTCTCTGAGAGAAAAACGGTTCGCCTGTAAGAGTTCCATTTACTATACATGTTACTCTATTAGATGGATAATATTATATGAATCATATAACCTAGAAAACAAACGACCAATCATAAAATAGATAAACCCCAAAACAAATAACATCATCAAAATATATTTCCTGTGAACAGCAGCGGTGCACCTCTGTACTAAAACCCATTATGGCATGTTGGTTGTCCACATGTAATGTGTATGGAGAGTAAATTAACATCAGGCATCTATTGCCCCATGAGAAAATCTCTTCCCTGAAACACTGGAGCTAATGAAATGGGGACCTATAAATAGCAGTATCATTACTGACAGCAGACCAGTCTCTCTATCTGACCCTCTTTACACTAATAACTGCTATATGGCAATATAGCTCCACCATCTAACGATGCTGYGTTAAAACATTAAGACCAAGATTGGGCTCAGATAAAGAAACTCTATAGGAAACATCCGGTAACCAAACCTTTAGTTGTATCATTGTTATAACTGTGTCTTCCCCATGGTCCAGTCCCTCTGTTACCTGACCTGATCTGTGATCAGCTCTTACTGAATCAATATCACTTATCGCACCATAAGACACTTTCAGACTAGTCCCTTATAGGCTTGAACTGAATATTACCGACACAAATCTAGCAATGTATAATTGAGAAAATGTCATTAAGTAAACATGAAACGAATTGATTTAACAGACATACTCGCTGTCAAATCTATATCTGAAAGGAACCATCCAGCGAGGTCTGCATGGGTAAATGGTCATTTTACATTTTGCTGTAGACATAAACACCGTGGTGGGTGGATGGCTTTTTAAGCTTTTACGCCTGCTGACAAAATTATTGATGACAACACATCACAAATTGTACTTATTTCATATACACATGTCAGGGGAAAAGTATAAAATATTGAAAACAGCGTGGCTGGTGGAACATTCACTTTAAATGAAAATGTAATGTTTCAATACTGAGCACAATTTGGTTAACCTGCAAAGAATAGCTGCCGAGTCAAAGGTGATATCGAATTCATCAGCCGGTCTCTTTCTGGTCTGTAGAGCGCGCAGCCGCGGCAATATATTAGAGGAGATGCCATGCTAACAGATGCTGGGGCCCTGATAGAGAACAAGCTACCCCCTCCATGTTGCTGTGCCCCTAAAACATCTACAACATTTCAGTTCCTCCATCAACATAAGGGCATCATGTAGCCCACAGGGGGAAACATTATGACCTCTGGCCCCTGGAGAGGAAGGCTTAGCTACGCAACGATCACAAGGGATATAGTGTAGAAAAAGAAATGATATATTCTGCAGGGATTGAACATCTCGAGTAACTCACACGTAAGACAAACATATTCCCATTGATTTAAAAAAGAATAATTAAGCCAACTGAATTGATCAACTCCAATGAAATTACAATACCAGAATTCTGGCTATGAGTTAATATTCTATATGTTCATATTCACTGTGTTTTCTTGAATAACAAAGATTGGAGCAAACCGAGGGATCTGAGATAGAAGGTATTTAAATGAAACATGAGCTCCAGAGTTGGGGGTGGGGGAGCAGGGACCATATTTATTAAATGAGATTAGCAAATATAAGACAATGTCATTGATACCCAGACTGGGTCAATGTGGGAGGAGCCTTTCTTCCTGATGGAGGACGAACAATGCTGAGGAGGATCTGAGAGATTTATTCTAATTTTCTTTTCTATTATTCATCACGCTTCAGCAGCATGTTGGTTCAGGTGGGATACTCTGTTTGGTTAGCAGAGAGAGGCACCAGAACATTGAGGATAATGGAGAGTGCACAGAAAGCAAGCAAGGGCCATGCTGCTCCAAGCTTTACCGATGTCAAACGTGTGAAATAAATGTGTGGCATACACGAAGAAGTATTCCTTGACAGCCACACTCCTACAGCTGTAACCCCTCAATTTCAATCAATCCTTCCCTTTTGCATCCCAAGCAGCCTCTCCTGGCTGCCACCGCCTGAAGATAGCTATTTCACCACCTCTGTCATGCCTAATTAACAACGCAGATGTACAATTTAGAAATTTCGCAATTAACCTACTAAAATATTGTTGGAGGATGCTAATTCTTATGCCAGTTGCCATAAAGACTCATTTGCATAACGTATGTGGAAAAAACAATTATGGGCTGTTGTTCGCATAGGAGCCCACAGAAAACGCTTCCAGCTATAGAAATGGGAGCGAGAGAGGCAAGTGCAAGGTTCTGCATGAGTACAGATGGAGGGACATCAGCACCAGCGGATTATCGTTCAAAAGCACCTCGTTCAGATCAGAATCAGATTCCGGTGCTGCTATATACTGTAGGAGTCAGGATAACAAAATACAACAAATACTCAGGGCATGTGAAAGCATGAGATTACAGATTTTCCCTCCCTATTGATACTGATATGCACCCTACTTTTTCTCTATTCTCTCTTTGTCATATGCTTGCTCTTTTTTCTCTGTTGTTAGGAGAAAGGAGGGAATTTGGGAGCTGCTTAGATAACAGCCCCATCTTCCCAATCCCCTGCCCGCTGCCCGATGCAGAGGAAGCACAAGTGGCCCTGCCATTGAGACGGCCAGGAACCCAGCTGTGAGAGAACCATTCTGCCGAGCGCTATCTAGTCACTGCAGCCACATCACTGAGGCACCCTCAAACAAAAAGCAGCCAAAGTCAATTGTCTGTCTGCTGAATAGCTTTCTGTTCCCCGGCATACATTGACTCTGGTATTGTGCACAAATCAACACTATAAAAAAACAAATGGTAAAGAACAAGGCAGTCTTCACAAATATTGACTTGTGATCTTGGGCCATGGTAAGGATACTGATATCATTAACTTAGATAGTTTTCTCATTGTAACAATAATACTAACACAAATACTAATAATACTAATAAAAATACTACTACTACTACTATTAATAATAATAATAATAATAATAATAATGGGATGTCAAATTAACAACAAACTAGATTAAGGTGGCTCATTAACTCTGTCAGAGAGCCTTGAAATTAATGTTCCCGAAAGGTTTGAGAAATGCTTACCCCTAAAACCTAACAATATTTACGCAAGGTAATGTTTTTACTCAGCCTTGCATGTGGTTAATTACAACCTCACTCTGAAATTAATTCAGCCAGTCCAGTGTTCATAACCACAGCGTGCACATAGATGAACAAACAGACACATTTTGTAGCATGTTCAGCAGTGTGTTCAGTAGTGTGAGGAGGCTAACATAATGCTGTCCAACACAATGCTGACATTCCCCTAGTCTGTTAGTGTAGCTAGTCTCTCTAATCCTTTGCTCTACACACTGGATGTGGGCATTGATCAGCCTGAGTCTCCTGCACTCTCTTACCTCTGCAGACCTCCCGTTTCTGAACTTGATGAGTCAAAGGTCAAGAAAACAACAGGTCAATAAGCAGCCAGGAGGAGTGCAGTGCAGCTGAGAGAGCTGTGAAGAGGACTAAGCCTCTCAGTGGCGCACTGTGATTTAGATTGTAATAGTTTTCTGTAATCTCTTTCTATTGATTAAACCTCACATCAAAGAGGAGTCCTGCTGCAGAACCTCTCTTTTCCTGGTCAGAAATACCATATGGAGGTAATCTTTCGCCGTTGTTATTCTTGCTGCTCCCGCTGCTGCTGAAAGCCTCTCTTCCAGGGTGAGAGAGAGGGGAAATAAGAGCAAGAGAAAACAAACCCAGCACATCTGATTAGCACTGAGATCTCCCTCCACAATGCACTGTAGTTCTTCCTCAAGCTATGGCAGAAAGAAATGACAGCATACTTATCTTTTTAGAGTTTACTTTTCTTTATCTGCCCCTGACATGCTGGGCACAATTCAGAAGAGGTGTGAAAAAAAAGTAATGTCGAAGAACAAACCTGTGTGATCTTTTGCAGATTGCTAGTGTCAAACATGATGAGAGAGAAAAAACAAAAAGGGCACAGAATTCTAGCAGTTTTAGCAATATCTCACATTCAGCTCATTGAAATGCAAAAACCAAGAGAAAGTGAAAAAACAAACCCCTCCTGCTAAAAACACTCAATTTACTGACAAGCAAATGACTTCATGCTGCCACTTAATCTCATTTCTTCCATAATGCCCTCTAATTAGCATATCAAAGTGAATTAATACTTCTAGGGTCTTAGCAATGAGGAAATCTGCTCTAGGTCTACAATAAGAGTGCCAAAAATCCTCCGAACACTACAAACAGCCTTGCATTGCAAAACCCATCTGTCTGTTTACCAGTCAAGTGCATCCCTCTCTCTTTCCCAACCACACAACACGGGCTACTGACCCAAGCGGAAAAATAGATTTAACTTAACCCCCCGCCCTTGACGCCATGCACCGAGGTCCCTGGTGAGTTTCTGAGATTCTAAGTGGGAGGCATACATACATTAATTCTCCACACAGGTTGAAATGTCCGTCGTATTTCTAACATACATATTAATGTAAAGATTCTAGATATATATCAGGTATTGTTCCACATTGTTCCCCTGGAGCAGTTTAAGAGAGCCTTGATACAACTACTCTACTCTTCTCCCAAAAATACATTTTCTGCGCAGTTTTGAAGCACATACTTTAAACATAAAATAATTAAAGCTGTGTTTGTTTGTTGCACTGCTGTCAAATTCATGGTTGGAAATGATTTTCACCGGATGGGATCATTGCATGGTTAAATGACATTGGGATTGTGTGCCACTTGAACAGACATGAAAGGGGCAAAGATTCACAGGGGCATGTGAATGGCCCACAGTGGGAAAGAAAAACAACCCGGTCAAGAAGGCCACCAGACCAGCTGAGCTCTGTCAATGGCTAAGAGGGGGGAGGCTGTGACTCCAAACCACATGTTAACCACACGCACACTCACACAGATACACGCACACTCACAGACACACACACACACACACAGACACACAGATACACGCACACTCACACAGATACACGCACACTCACAGACACAGACACACACAGACACACACACACATCATCCATTCACTCTTTAAACAGATGTAAATACGTATGTTTGCTGTCATTGTTTACATGGCTACAATACAAACACTTCTGGTTTGATTTAGCCTGTTTTTATTTATGCTTGATACAGTGTGAACCAAGAATAATAATGAGCATTTTATATTTCCGAACATTGCTCTCTCCTTTGATTTACGACAAAATATCTTATCAAACTAATTGCATTGAATTGCATTTATGTATCTATTGATAAAGTATAATCAAATGAAGGCACTGGAGTATCTGGTTACAATGAGATCAATAATGTCCACCTGTCAAATGTTTTCATACATATAAGATGTAGACAAAACTGCAAACAAGCAAAACACACACACACACACACCTCTGAATTTTGAGGCACGTCTCAATTCAAAACAGAAAGTGGATTTAAATTCATAAAAGTAAAAACAATAACTTTACAGCWACTTCCAAATGCCAAACGGCACACAAAACACACACTGATCAGAGGGACTGGGATAGAGAAAATGTACAACCAGAAGAAGCATTATTACACAGCCATTTCTAAATTGAGTGCTCAAACAATGTAGTACAGAAGAATATTGTTTAGTGGGAAAAATACATTGAAACAAAGGCCATCAAAGGGATTAAAGAAGATTACAACAACTGAGCTGGTAAACAAGCTCATTTAAATAATTTGCATACTTGGAGACTCTATTCCTCATGCATATTTAATTAGATCTTTAATGTAATATGAAATATAAATATGTAAAAAGTAATCCAATATGTGCCCATGGAGATTTGAGTTCTACAGGTGGGGTTTAGATCTGAAAGCGTATAGGGAAAGATACATATCGTGTGTGTGTTTATATTGATGCATGGATTCATCTATGATGCACACGCAGAAGCATACACAATACTGTATGCACAGTCGCTCACACACTATTACATAGAGCTAAACCATCCAGTGATCACATTGTCCCTTTTTCTTACACGATCGCACGCTCGCTTTCCCTCTTCCTTTTCGACAGGCATAAAGAATGCCTCAAGTAGGCAAGGCAGCCAAGCGGGCCCTTCTCCTGCCCCTGTGGACACCTCCTGTGGCCAAGAAGTTCATTAAGTTTTATGGTCTTCCCCAAGTCACTTCTGCTTATTATTAGCCCCACAAAGGCCACAAATCTGGCAAGCCATCACTATTTTGAAGCAGTAGCAAGTGAATGTCATTTAAGTTTTTTTGTATGATAGGCCACTTTCCTATGTTTTAAAATGGGTTTAAGAGTTTACCGGTATTTGACAGCTGTCATCCCTCTCTCTCTCTCTACAGACACCAATATACAAAACTTAGACCTGACCGGCATGTAGGGGAAAATGCCAAATGCTTACATCACTCTTGTAATCTGATGTATTGTCTCTTGTAGTCATTAACTAATGCAACTTTGCCATTGGTATCAAATATACCAAATATATCAAATATTCACTAGCAAGAGTAAGTATAATGCTCCTGGCAACAGATTGAAAAAAAACTTTCCACAACTTGAAATCTTTCAAATTAAAAGGACATTTTATTTTAAATGTATTTAATAAAGTTCAATATTTTGGGCAATAATAAGAACCTCTGCCTATTAGACTGTATAGGGTATTGGCCCAAAAAATAAGCCAAAAACACTTTAACAATAATAATGAATTGCAATATTTTGTATATGTTTCATATACAGTACACCGACAATACTGAAAACTTGTATTTGTGTTTTACATTGCAGTGCAAACACATTTTTGTAATAGGTTTATATGTGAGAAGTTGACTAGCAGTAACCTCCTTTTGGCTCATAAAAATTGTGAGAGGAATCCTATCCATGAAAAAGGCCTTCTCCAATAATGTGGGCATAAAATCCTTCGTATTTTTTGTCATATCCAAATGTTATATTATGTGTATTAGGTCCATACGATATCCGTCTGGCCTTGGAATGACTGGCTACCTGTCCTAACAAAAGCATCACATCATTGGCTGTGGTGTTTGTGGCTTCTTATGAGCATTCTCCTTTCACCAAAACCTACAGGCCCACTCGACCTTAAGTAAACAACAGAAATTAAAAGGCGCATTATGATAAAATACTGTGCTATCAGTGTATCATATTTCATTTGCTGCATTTGCTGTGACGTCAGGATTGCATGGCATCGCAACGCACAAGAAAGGTGCACAAGACAGGTTAACCCACTATTAGCAACCTATTAGTTTGTGGATTTATTAAGGTTAGAATTTGAAAAAGGTGATCCTAAAGTCGCATGGTGCCACAATTGTCACTCACTCGCTTGCACATGCACAAACTCACTCACACAGTGGACACACACACAATGTTGTTGTTTGGGGGGAGCTTGTTTCCCCTTTCGTGTTTTACACATCATCTTACAGAAGGCTACTAAGATGACCAAACAAATGTAATATAAAAAAAGATATACTTAAAATTAATTATACATAATAATTAAAATCTTAAATCATGTCCTACTTTCTAACAATGTGTTAACCCTAATACAATTACTAATTTGTATGCTACCCATTTGTATTAGGAATGTCAAATGATGTGCAGAGACTGGTTCTAAAGACTGTCCACGAATGCCTGGCAAATATTTTTGTGGTGTTGTTTTCTATTAGGCTACACAATGCTGTTATATATACACTTTACACCGTTTCATTGCACTTAGCTTGTCACGTTAGAAACGTCTGACTTTATTGATCCAATGAATGCTGTATGTGCGTTACAGATGGCAACAACGGTCAGATAGACTGGCGCTAATAATGTCAATAGTGATCCTGTGGTCAGAAAACCTCATTATGCAGGAGATTACAGTGTAACTGACACATTTTGGGATTAATTTAAATAGTGAAAACAGGGATAATCACTGTAGGCTATACTTTCAATGTTAATAAAACACAACGACGCATAGTTGAGATGCAGCTCACATAATGGGCGCTGTGTGGTGTAGCCTAAAAACACCAAAGCCGGTGAATGTCCTTTATTTGTGGGAAACGGGAGAAAGAATGTGACGCACAGCGTAAACATGTGCAGGTTGCCAGCTTGTCCATGCCACGGCAATGGAACCATCGAATAACAACCCTCTATCAATTTGTACGTGAGAGCACATAATACATTTTTGTGGGGTATGGATGCTTCTCAACGGGTGAAACCATAGCCTACATTTCCCCGTTACAAATTTGCTCCGTTGCGGAGCTGATTCTGTCTCCCGCTTGATAACATCGGATAAGGCTGCCTAGAGGAAAATAAAGATGGCGGTGTGCAAATGCGTTGAGGCTCCGCAACGTTTCCTATTATTACAGTCCTCGTGTTGTTTAATCCTACACTTTAATGCATGTGAAATCTTACCAGTTTTCTCTTTGATCTCGCAGAGGACGCTGAAGAGTGCAGGTTTCATTCTGTGGCAGTTCAGTCCATGTTTCCTGTTTCAGTTTGAGACAAGAACCAACATTGAAATATAGTCACTATAACACCACAGTTATTAAAACTTTTAAGATATTACTGAATAATGTCCTTGCTCTTTACAATAACTTCGAGGTCTTGCTCACTTTGCACATGGAGGATCTGTAGGTAATGTTGACATGCATCTCAAAGTTCTAACATAAAGACTTATTTGTCAACACGAATGACAATGGATGCATTGTTTGTTGAAATACTAACTATTCTGTATGACTTCAAAGTTAGTTTAAAAAAAGTTTATTTGTTGAAAATTCACAATTGAAACTACTCAAGAGTGTACATTCAAAATTGTTACTAATGGAAAATAACTTGCTATGGAATTAAATTAGGACATTACCCAACGTTATTTTAAAATATCATGAGTTACTGTGAAACACATTATTCTACAAATACGCATCAATCAATGTTTACAGTAGCCCAGCCTACCAATACGCAACATTATATGTAAATGAAATATATAGCCTGCACTTTCCCCTAAAAGTTTATGTAGACTCCACACTAGGCAAAGATGCAAGTGTCAGAACTGTTAGAATTACTGGATGACAGGTGTTAACTTTTTAATATATATTGGTCCCTGCAACTAATTGTCCGTGGGTTTCAGGTATGGAGCAGCATTGTATAGCCTAGCTACCTGTTATTACATGGGCATTAATTAGCTATAGTGCGTAATGGTGCGTAAATTGTTTTGTAGTGAAAACATATAAATGAACCAACTTTGCTTGCGCCTCGTCCAGACTTTGGTCAGTAATGGTCATTATTTGATGCAGAATGTCACCGATATCTTGTTTTCGCCCATCATCTGTCCCATCGTGTCCATGTGGAGGCTGCAGTCCCATGCCTCCTTGTACGGAGTGGCCAGCCAAGCTGACACCGCCGAGAGCCTGCATGATCCGGGCTTGTTCGTCCATAGTCAGCCGCAACAGAATCAATGCACTAAGCCACACAAACGGAAATTTAGCTTGAAAAACTCACATACAAAAACTACTAGTACATGTGTTGCGTTAAGGAGCTGAATATTGGTGATATTGCGCTTACGCGTATAAGAAAAAATAAATAGGTGAGTACCAGTGATGGTATCAATATCGCGTGTCCATGTAATCACTTTCTTACTATCTTGTTTATTTACGGTCCGAAGTGTGTGTAGTTATGAATGTTTATGTCCGAAAATGCATAAGCTATAATTCTTCAAAACTTCTTTGTCAAAATGACAGCCGCTGTCCCTCGTATCCTGCACGAGTCCTCTTGTCAATTCGTCTTTCTCTTTAGATTTGACGTGTTGGGTATTGCTGATCCTTGCTGATCTCTCATTTATTAGCGGTCTTCTTTTGATTATGTTTCCTCTTGCAATTCCTCTTGTAAATGTTCAAATCCCCATTATTGTGAGCGCGAAAAATATCCAAAGTGAAATTAAGCAATGAGCAAGTGAATGAAAATACAACAACAATTAAAAACAAAATACAACACTTAGGTAGTAAATGAGTACCTTCTACCTGTAAATGTATAGCAATTATTTCCAAGATAACTGCAAATTAAATAAATCATGAGCGGCATTGGTAGCCAAATGCAATATTACAAAATATGAAATGTAGAAAAAAGTTAATAGCGTTAGTGGAAAAATTATAGAAAAAATAACAGCGAGAAATTAATTAGGCTACACGCTTTAAAGCGATGCGCAAAAATATCTGCCTGCTGAAATTTATGAGCCCGAGCCTCTGCCTGTGTGCTTTATGTTGTTTGATGGCAGCGGTAGTGAGCGATTGACAGTGTGCCAATGCCACTCACTCAGTGCAGACGTGTCAGAGCAAAAAAATACTAAATCGGAATAAAAATGCACGCTCCGCCCTTCAGAGGAGGGGTCTATATTCTTGTCACTTCTCTCTGGAACCCCGAAAATAAAATGCTAGAGCAGTGCTTGAGATTGTTATTATAATGATGAAATAACGGTGGAGTCCCACTTGTCGTATGCCTTACCCGTGCACGTGCACCAAAATGCCGTCATTCTCCACACATAATAAAAAATTGGAGTGTAACACACAAAATAAAATGCTTAGCAGAGTTTTATATAGTTTGATACAGAACTGATAATGAATTGCACTGACTCTTCGCTTCTCAGGGCTATGCTATGTATGGTCGTCCCTACCAAGGCTTGCCTCATAGGGTAGGCAAGCAGAAGACATGTTTATAATATTGGAAGTAAACCTCATCGACCAATCAACGCTGTGTTTGAATGCGACTGACGACCAGGGTGACCTATTGCTGGCCGATGCATGGTCCTGAAAGCCCACCCACCACATCCCTTCATGTACTTCTACAAAGGACATAGAGGAAGAGGCGAAGCGAGAGGTTTCACTCTCCCCAAAATCTGTCCAAAATAAGCCTTATGCGTTTCTATGGGCTTATTTTGGACCTAAGCTTGTCGCCTTTGGGACAATTACTCCAATTGTTAGGGCAGAAACATGAGCATCTCTTCATTATATACATATCTCTGAAAGTATATAAACTTCTGATTGGTCGTTGCTACGGGTGACATCCATTGCACAAGCAGGCAGCACTGCTCAGCGCTCCCCTGCAGTTGCTATGGCAGCAGACAAGTTGTTGAGCTGGATGCAAGGCTGCAACCAAAGAGATCCTATTAAATAGTATTCTAGTAGTCTAATTCCTAAATCTTGAGCAACAACATTTAATCATCATCTACATACCCACCATTCATATAAGACAGGTTTTAATGAAATGTCACCATCATGCAAGTACCCCAGAATAGCAAGTGTGTGAAGAGTATCTCTGTGCAAACTTGTCGGAGAGCTCCACATGTTGGTGAGGGTGTAGGTCACACAAACTGTGGTGGTGCAATATGAACCACGACATAATAACTAAATGTTATCTTAATTCATTGTAAGTATAACATTGACAAAATTAAAAAGGCTATACAGAATCTTTGCCTCTGGGGGTGCTTTTGAGCMAACGGGGGTCCCCTAAATGAACAGATATTCTCCAGAAATTAACTCATCAGACAAAAAGGGGCTCATCCATGCCCATGAGCAAAAGCCCTGTTAGCCTAAAAGAAAAGATTATGTGGTTTCATTAGTTACAAAATATACTTAGGTACTGTACAGCCTCTAATGAAAACTGAAGGGAACCCCTTTTGGCTCAACAGCATTCCCAGAGCATGAAGTTCCATATAGCCTCTCTAATTTGGTCAAAACTCTTGAGATAAATTGCAACAAAAATTTAAAACTGTTATTGGATTATACAGTCATCATAAAATATAACAACAAAAGTGGTTTAGTGTTGTTTATCAGAAAGGAAGACCAAGAGGTTTTGCGTTACAAAATAAAATCAAGATTACAATCTAGCCTTTGGGAAAAGTCATACCACTGAGTGAACTACACTATACTATACACCACCCTGTGTACTGTGTACCTTCACAAAATGAATGAAATACATTCAAGAGAGATTTGGTTCTGGATTGAATCAAGAACCTCAAAGGTCTGAGGGTTGAGATCACGGCAAGCAGCTTCTAACAAGTGAACTGTGTGGTTCCGCTCCTTTCTTATTCACTTGACCTTGAAGTATCAGCTCAACACACTCTTGAGTTTAGTGAATGGGAGTCCCAGGACTACTGCATTTATCATTGAAATACCGGAGCTGTCAAGTCACACTGCATACCTGTCAAGGAGGGCTCAAAGGTACAGCTCGAGCTCCTCTCCTCTGTTGCAGTGCATGATTCTTCATTGCATTGCATACCATACCTTTTCACCATTGTTTTCAGTCATATGTCAACATAATTTATTTCCGTCCTATGACAGCCCCCTGCAAAAAGACACAGTACCATTGCAAATTCACCACCCTATGTTTACATAACCAGTCGTGCACTATTGTCATAAAACAATGTTTTCAATTCTGAAACCATATTATTAATCTAAAATATATTATTTATTCTACTTTTATTAATTTCCCTAATCATTTTCATTAGAAAACCATTGCAAAAATAAATACATAATAAAAGCCTCTTCTATTGCATTTATAATGCGACTGCAGTTGATCTAAAAAGGAGTAAGACATAACCGAAAGTCAATTTTACTGTATACCTGGTATTTATTTTAGTTGATTTGGGTTAATTGAAACAAACACCACTTCGATGAAGAAAAGTTGAACACTTGAAATTAATTATTGCTGTTATGGCAACACCACTTGAATCAAGGGGAAAAAACATAAGCATCACATTACATTGCATATGAGATAATCTGATCATTTAGGATTGACCTTCTGTGGACTTTGTCAAGAATGGACATGGTATTGGAGGAAAGGATGCATGGGATAACATTATATGTTTAATGCATGAGGACTTATTACTGAGCCTCATCAACTCATCATTACTAATGAAATGAGGACTTTTAAAGCAGAGCATGCTYGTCTGTTTGAGCTACACATGAGTGTGCAGAGACAACACTTTGTCATCTGTTCAAATGTATATTATGCTTTTCAATGTGACATCTGAAAAGACCCACAGGTGCCATAGAAAGCAGTGACTGTGTTGTCATATTTCATTTAGGCATCCTTCTGCAAAGCTGTAATTGCCTAATTAGCTTGTTAATTAGGAGATTAGCATTTACTGAGAGTGGCTTGCTCTGTTGTGATGGGAGGGATACAGTTTAAGTGAGGAAGTTATGGGTGTGTGATTTTAGAAGACTGTTGTCTGCAAGGGGTTAACGGAATACTAAAGAGTATTAAAAAAATAAACACGAAAATTCTGTAAACCACCCAGTGCTGTTGAACACAAAACAAATGAATCAACAACATTTCCAAATTAACTGAAAATCCAAATGTTTGTGCTTGAAAGCTGAGATCCGCAAAACAGCACCACTGGCCGACCCACCACCATTGTTATTGTTTTTGTTGCCGAGCTGAGGAGCATCGTCCAGCATGGAAGAAAAAAAATTGCAGTACATATTGTGCTCTTCTATCGCACGTGCAATGATGTCAGAGGGAAAAAAGCGTTGTTTGTTGTTTGCTGTAACTTCTTTGTTGTTGTAACATTGCAAACGGACGTGGCCGTTTCACCATTAAGGATTGCAGCTTTAATATATCAAAATGATATGAATTAACAATGTGTATCTTATTGTTATGACTCATATTTTGTATGTTCAATAGAACTAGAGCTGCTGCAAATGTGTCTACCTCTGACCAATGGTACAAAGGAGCGGTGAGATGGATCCTGGTCTGAGTGTCGCCTCTGTGATCCCCTTGTTGAGTGAGATTCGAGGAAATGACCAAGCAGACGGTGCCAGAGACATTACTAACCAAATTATGAACAGTCTTTCATTTGGTTTGTGTACTTTGTTTATTTATTTCCCGGCATTTGTTCCATGCTTGTACTTTGTCTTCATTATTGCTGCACATGTGAAAGATGAGAGGTACTGTGACTGTTTGTTGCATCTGTTTATGGCTGTAGAGGGGTGAAGAAACATACATGCTGCCTGCTTTTGGCTTGACTTTTAGGATCTTTGCTCATGTTTGCGATAATTTTGCATGATACTGTTTCAGAAATATCAAGCTATGGACATTTTTATTGACAATGTGAGGTAAATATATTATTTGCTTCAGGCTCTAAATCCATGCTAAATTTGTATGAAATACAACATGCAATAGATGTTTTGTGATTGTGTATTGCCTGCATCGACTGTTCCAAAATGAATCTATGAAATGGTCTTATTCATGGAAAGGGATAACTGGTCCAAAAAATCTTCAATGCTGCCTACTTTAAAGCTGGAATCTGCATTAGGGGAAACAGCACCACTGTTCGCCCCCAGCGTATTTGTTAATTTTGTTCTGTTTATGAAATGGCGGAGACGAGCATTGAGTATGGTGGTAAAAATGCAATACGTACTCTGTGGTTCTATTGGGCGTGCTATGATGTGCTATGATGTGCTATGATGTGCTATGATATGCAATGATGTGCTATGATGTGCTATGATGTGTATGATGTGCAATGATGTGCTATGATGTGCAATGATATGCAATGATGTGCACTGATGTGCTATGATGTGCAATTATGTGCTATGACGCGCTATGTGCTATGATGTGCAATGATGTGTTATGATATAAAATGATGTAAAATGATGTGCAATGATGTGCAATGATGTGCAATGATGTGCTATGATGTACAATGATGTGCTATGATATGCCATGATGTGCAATGATGTGTTATGATGTGCAATGATGTGCAATGATGTGCTATGTGCTATGATGTGTTATGATGTGCAATGATGTGCAATGATGTGCTATGTGCTATGATGTGCTATGATGTGCTATAATGTGCTATGATGTAATATGATGTGCTATGATGTGCAATGATGTGCTATGATGTCAAATGATGTGCTATGACGTAAAATGATGTGCTATGATGTAAAATGATGTGCTATGATATGCAATGATGTGCAATAATGTGCTATGATGTGTTATGATGTGCTATGATGTGCTCTGATGTGCAATGATGTGCTATGATGTGCTATGATGTGCAATGAGGTGCTATGATGTGCAATGATGTGCAATAATGTGCTATGTGCAATGATGTGCAATGATGTGCTATGATGTAAAATKATGTGCAATGATGTGCAATGATGTGCTATGTGCTATGATGTGCAATGATGTGTTATGATGTGCAATGCTATGCAATGATATGCTATGATCTGCTATGTGCTATGATGTGCAATGATGTCCTATGATGTGCTATGATGTGCTATGATGTAATATGATGTGCAATGATGTGCAATGATGTGCTATGATGTTAAATTATGTGCTATGATGTGCAATGGTGTAAAATGATGTAAAATGATGTGCTATGATGTGCTATGATGTGCTATGACGTAAAATGATGTGCTATGATATGCAATGATGTGCAATGATGTGTTATGATGTGCAATGATGTGCTATGATGTGCTATGATGTAAAATGATGTGCTATGATGTGCAATGATGTGCTATGATGTAAAATTATTTGATATGATGTGCAATGATGTGCTATGATGTGTTATGATGTAAAATGATGTGCAATGATGTGCTATGATGTGCTATTTTGTCAGAGGGAAAAAAACATTGTTCGTTGTTTGAAGTAATTTCTTTATTGTTGTAATATTGCAAACAGACGTGGCAGTTTCACTATTACTAATTTCAGTTTTAATGTTGATTCTTTAGAAGTCCATGTGTGTGCTCTTTGCAAAAGTAAATACATATGTTTAAAATACTGCATCTGCCATTGCATGTTGTTAACTCCCACTGTCGTCATTAACTCATTTCAAGTGCAATTTTAGTGTAGGAGGGAAATTAACAAACCATTAAGAACGTTTTAAATGCACAATTAGCATGCTGACATTTCTATGACATATTCATGAGCAGTCATTTTTATAGGGAATTTGCAGACCCTTTTTAACACAATATAGTCTAAAGTCTGTCTGAAAAAGAGGTCTCAAGATAGGCCCTGATTTAATGGGTCATTAGAAATGAGTAACCACCACTATATCTGGGTTARAGCATGTGCCTCTCACCCCACACTTCTTTATCTTTGGTTTCTGCTTTGTAGACCATGGCTGTTTACATTGCTCCACCGTAGATGAATAAACTCTAAAGTCCATGATACTGTACATTGGCAGCTCACCACTGTAATTTTAAAAGAATAAGATGAGGGCGCCAGGGTGTTTGTGATGTGATATGTGGTTTATGAGGTTGAATAAATGAAGCCAGAAAGATAAATGTACTCAGTCTAAATTGAGCTTGAGAATATGACCCTCATTGGCAGGGTCAATGACAATCGGCACAGTGAACCTTTTGCCCAATTGTTTCAACACAGCCTGATCTCACGATTTTACGTTTTACATTTTTGGGGTAAACGTTTGCCAACCCTTTACCATAAACCTAACCCTGACCCTAACCCTGACCTTACTCCTTACCCTTGCCTTAACCTTAACCTACGGTCATCCTACAACTAACCCTCATCAATACAATATGTACAATAAAAAATACTGGAAATCCCAACACTATGGTTTGAAAGTCTTGTCCCTAATCCCAAAGTTCCTCCAAAGTACCCGTCAAAGAGAGTCAGAAATGTAACTGTGAGAGGTATTCTGGGGGACTGTTTCTTAGGGAAGTCAAGACAGATGTGAGAGATCAGGAGCAGGCAGTAAGCACAAGGGGAAGGTGAGAGCTACACAGCTATACTGCTCCCCATGATCAATCATACTCTACTTGTCCTTCCTAGACTCCAGCTGTTACACTGTCTCCACTGAATGCACTGTTCTCTTTGCTTAAAATTATTACACAGGCTATAAACCCTGAGAGTGAGAAGACCTGTTAATGTGGGTCCATGTAGTGGTCGCAATAACCTTTAAGATTGGCCAGTGGTGGGTTGGACACGGGCCATATATCCCGTCCAATACAGGATCGAGGTTTGACTTGAGGAAGCATTTAAGGCCTTTCCCTTTTAATTGCCACTCACTGACTGTTTGCTGCAGTTCCATTGATTATTTTATGACTACGTTGGACTCAGGCCTTCATTTCAAGGCTGCACTGAAGAGCAAACGAAAAAAATCTGGCATTGTAAAACAGATCATGAAACATTGGCGGAAATTGAATTGTGTTGTTGATTAAGTAATTATGCATTGAATTAGCCCAACATGATAGTATTTGCCACATCAAACAATGCATTATAAATCAATGAGTCATCAATATGCCAGATACTGTATGTTACACAAGCAAAGCGAAGTACTGTGAGATCATTGTTATCCATTTATCATAGAAGAAGCTGTAACTACTGAGGATGCTAACTAGCAATAACGCTAATCATGAGTTCTAGTTATTCAGTTGTTAACATTTTTGGGAAAATATTTTAGGATTAAATATGTTAGATTTGGATTAAGCCTAGAGTATGTTCTCATCAAGGATAAAAGTTGTTTGTGTAATCATTGATGTGCTGTAGCCTATAATGATGTGAAACATCCTGATAACAGTGTATCATTCAATATACCGCTCTGACATTGCTTGTCCATTGTCACGACTCCCACCGAAGGTGGCTCCCCTGCCTGTTCGGGCGGTGCTCGGCGGTCGTCGTCGCCGGTCTACTAGCCGCCACCGATCCCTTTTTCCTTTTCTGTTAGTTTAGTCTTATTAGTTGCACCTGTTCCTGTTTGTTTCTTGATTTTGGGTCTATTTAAGCCTGTTAGGCCCGCTTAGGTTTGTGCGGGATTATTTGTGTTCTCTGTCGGTTGTGGATGTGTTTTCATTGTTCTCCGGATCGTTTGCCCTGTGTTTGGGCTGGTCAGTGTTTATGCGCCMTGTATTTGGCGTGACCGTTTTGTGCCGGAGAAATAAATCGACAAATCACTGAACCCTCTGCTCTCTGCGCCTGACTCCTACCCACCACTCCTAGTAAACCGTGACATCCATATATTTATTCTTAATTCCATTCCTTTCCTCAGATTTGTGTGTATTGGGTATATGTTGTGAAATTGTTCGATATTACTTGTTAGATATTACTGCACTGTCAGAGCTAGAAACATAAGCATTTCGCTACACCCGCAATAATATCTGCTAAACACGTGTATGTGACCAATAAAATTAGATTTGGTTTGATTATACCCTGTAAACAACTTGAAACGTAGACTTTGAATATACAGTATACCGTCTTATTCAAATGCTCCCAGACAGATATTGTAAAGATTAGAAAATTAGAATGACTATGATAAATAAAGCAATTGTGTTACCTGAATGACACACCCACAATTCACATCAGTTTCTTGGTATCCTTCCGTATGATTTTTAAATGGTACAGCACTTTTCCCTGCTACATGAATTAAACATTGTGCAAAGGTCATAGCACAGTGTGTCTAAATCACTGTAACCAGGCTGCCCTCAACTCAACTTGGGTGTTGACATCATGCCAGATATGACACCATAACTCAGCCTACTGCGATGGTCATTTGATAAATAGTGCCATAAATTGTTGACAAAACAATTTGTGATGTATTATGTTACCGACTGCTTATCAAATCAAGTAATCTGGCAGGGCGCTCCATTCATCAGTATAATGTCAGCTCTCGTTTGGGCGGGATAGAGACAACTTTCCTGTCCAGTGGACATAATCGATCTGCTTGGAGAGATCAGCAAAATGTTCAGAGAATATTTGGGTAATTTTTCTCTCTCTCTCTCCACTTCTGCGTATCACAAGATATTTTATGACTTATTTTTCCCTTTTGTTGTTTTTATTCTGCTATGTTGAGAATCATGACTTTTAAAGTACTCTTCGGGACTTTTACTATACAGCAGGACCTGGACTTGGCTGTTATTGTAAGACTGCTTCTCTCTCTGAACTCGCACTGTTAAGCAGTAGACAGATTCACTTTATTTGATCCGTATCTGCAGTCATCTTTCATGACAAATGCCAGAGATACAAAAGGACACTTTATATTTCACAACTGAGAAAAATAGTTGATTATTATTGGACAGCAGTGTGTGATCATTTCCATCATCTCTATTCCTCCTTTTATGTGTCCTCGTCTTAAGCTCAAAGACATAAAAAGCAAAAAAGCAGGCAATAGAAYGCTACAATTGGAGAAAGTAACAGTGACTGAAAAAGAAAAACCTTGTCCAAATGAAGTGTCTGTGCATTCAGGTACACTTACAGTATCATACATGTTAAAAGCAATCCCCGTATTTTGTGTTCCTATCAACAGAATACTTCAAACTCCTTTTGTTGAGCATGTCTGTCAGTATCATCACTGTGACTCGCTTCTTTGTTGGCTACTCATTAAGTGAAATGTGAGCAATATCTGTACTACTCTAAAGCCATTCAGCCCACGCAATAGTCAGTTTTAAACAATGAAATATTTCATCTTAAAATAATGCCATTGCTCAATAGCAGTTGCATCTTCTTGATCAAGAAACAATGTCTACATAACGTCTCTTCATCATGTCTTTGCTGGAAGTCGGCTGTCCACCCTCTCATTTATAATGTTCAGTATCTGCTCGGCTGACAGTGGCTGACCTGTGGGCTTCAAAGAGACATTGAAGTTCGGCAAATAACCTGTCTATCATGGAGTCTGTCAATGATCACGATTTATCCACAGCATCTCAATGATGCCTTTAATGAATACTCAAAGTATGTTGGCAAAACTTTTTTCATCATGACTACATTTTAGACTGGCCTCTCCCTATTCCTCCTGCATGTTCTAGCATATAACTTGTTTTATTCTTTGCCATTGTCTTAATGCAATCTTGTTTGAAAAAGTGATCAGATGACATCCTGACCTGTACTAATTAGTATCCAGCAAAAAGGGCCAGGGGATTTATGAAAGGGTTCACACTGACACTCATAAGTCTTACTTAGGCCTCGAGTTAAAGTCACACAACCTTGAGAGCGAGGGAAACAGATTGCCCGAAAAACGTTAATGTGGTGCATTCAGCCTAGATTAATTAAAAAGGCAATTACAATACATTTTTTAAGTAGACAAATAAAAATGGATGTTTAGAATGATGTGTTCTTTCACTATATCTTCAACATTAAGAACATCTTCACTTCAGCTATGAGGAATATGTGTAATTTGTTAGGTGGTGATATCATCATGGCTATTATTATTTTTCTTACTGTAAAATGCGAATGAGTGAAACATGCTGATTTGAAAGCTTTGTGGTCTGCCAGTGAGAGCATCTTTAAATGCTGCAATTAAGCCCAGCTGTCAGTCTCTGGGGCAGGCGGGGGCGGAGTGGTGGAGGGAGTGAGGCTAGGGATGGGATTGGAGAGGGTGTGGTTGGAAGCTGGGACATCAATGTTCTTCCTTCCCAATGAGAAGCCAGGTAGGCATCTACTTATGGTGACTTATCTTGATCGATAAAATATCCCTTACAAGTAATTTAGAAAGGTCTCACTTGTACTGAGAAAACTAGTCTTTTAAACCATAAACAGGGGTGTAATCATTAGTCCAAACAGTTGCAAAGTGTTTTGTTTTGCAATGAAAATAAGAGTTCCTATTGAACAATAGGTCCCTCCACGTTACGCTTCGTTTGATTACGTTTCGTTTCTAGAGAATGAACCCCAGTTTCCTAGTTACAAAACATTTTTGACAACAACATGGCAGTCAAAATTAGGGGATTTGACTAAGTGGCCTGGGTTGAACCGGGCTATGGCCCCTCATGCGACCGGTCAAAGCTGGTGARGGAGGCACGCTCTGCTCAAATTGAGAAGTAATCTGTTCCCCTTGGTCATGTTCTCAACAAGGCAGTATGATGCATGGTTCCGAAACAAACATACTCTTTTCCATAAAATAAAGTGAACTCCCAAAGTATTGGGACAGTCACAATTTTGTTGTTGATTTGGCTCTGTACTCCAGCACTTTGGATATGAAATGATACAATGACGATGAGGTTAAAGTGCAGACTGTCAGATTTAATTTGAGGGTATTTTCATCCACATCAGGTGAACTGTTTATAGATTACAGCACTTTTTGTACATAGTCCCCCCATTTTCGGGACCAAAAGCATTGGGACAAATTCACTTATATGTATTAAAGAAGTCAAAAGTTTAGAATTTGGTCCSACATTCCTAGCATGCAATGATTGTGTCAAGTTTGTGACTGTTGGATGCATTTGTTGTTTGTTTTGGTTGTGTTTCAGATTAGTTTGTGCCCAATAGAAATAAATGGTAAATAATGTATTGTGGCATTTTGGAGCCACTTTTATTRTAAATAAAAATAGAATATGTTTCTAAACACTTCTACATTCATTTAATTGTGAATAATGATGAGTGATAAAGTTACAGAGGCATAAATAGAAAAAATAAATGTGCCCGCTCTGTAGACGGCTACATCGGTCAGCTAATACAGRACTTGTCAAGGCCCAGTGCACTACATTTGTGAAATTTTGTAAAAATATAGATTTTGATTTTTCAGGGGGTACTGAAGCACCTCAAATTAAAGCTATCAGTGTGCACTTTAACCCCATGGTCATTGAGTATCTTTACATGCACAATAATAATTGGATATTAAACTGTAGGTAGATTAGGCAATAATCATGTAAACACCTTACTCTGCTTATCTTAATCGGTGTTGAATCAAAACACCGATTAAAAACACCTGGTTTTCTGAGCAATCTTTCACATTTTTACGACATGTAAACACCTTATTCAGCGTTACAGGTTTGTATTTGATATGCGCATGTGCTCACACTAGCCGAGCGAGCCTCCCTGTTCAGCGCGAGTGACTTGAGTTCGGAATAACTGAATGTGTCTGTCTTAGAAGTCGTTATCACACACAAACGTTATATGTCAGAACTCAGAATCAAATATGCTTACCACGGTAGAATGTTTATTTTGATTGCCGATTTTCTACCAATCAGTCAGCCTGTTTTCAGATGTGTCGATGGAAAAAGGATTTATTAGGCAAATCGTTCTTCATGCAAAGCATGTAAACAATAATGTCRAAGTGGAATTTTGTTTGTCGAAAGTTTTTGAATGCAAGTATTCAACCCCTTTGTTATGGCAAGGCTAAATATGTTCTGCAGTAAAAATATGCTTAACAAATTCACATAATAAGTTGCATGGACTCGTGTTCAATAATAGTGGTTAACATMATTTTTGAATAACTACCCCATTCTTTGTAYGCCACACATACAAGTACCTTTAAGGTCCCTCAGTTGAGTAGTGAATATCAAACACAGATTCAACCACAAAGACCACTGATTAGTAGATGAAATTTAAAAAATCAGACGCTGAATATCCCTTTGAACATAGTGAAGTTATTAATTAGGCTTGAAAGGTGTATCAATACACCCCGTCACCACAAAGATACAAGTGTTCTTCCTAACTCAGCTGCCGGGGAGGAAGGAAACTGCTCAGGGATTTCACCATGACGCCAATGGTGATTTTAAAATAGCTACAGAGTTTAATGGTTGTGATAGAACAAGTTCTCATTTACAACTGCGACCTGGCAGGTGGTGGTTGCATCATGTATGGGTTTCCTTGTCATCGACAAGGACTAGGGAGTTTCTTAGGATAAAAAGAAACGGAATACAGCTATATGCACAGGCAAAATCCTAGAGGAAAACATGGTTCAAACRGCTTTCCAACAGACACTGGGAGACGAATTCACCTTTCAGCAGGACAATAACCAAAAACACATAGCCAAATCTACACTGGAGTTGCTTACCACGACAACATTGAATTATCCTGAGTGGCCTAGTTGGAGTTTTGACTTAAATTGTCTTCAAACTCTATGGAAAGACTTGACAATGGCTGTCTAGCAATGATCAACAATCAACTTGGATAAAAAAAWTAATAATGGGCAAATATTGTGTAATCCAGTTGTCCATTGAGAATTCAAATAAAGCATTTTYATCAAAAGCAAACACTTTTGCATGTAAAAACACAAAATCCTACTCATTACTTGCTGTGATTAACCTGAATCACTTTTTCTTTTGTCGACTTCGCCTTCAACCAGAAGACGACACCAGGCTTACGCCCGGGAGGCAGTACTGTTACATAACGAATTCAATCACTTTTAACCCGGTGCAAAGTCCGTCCGCCCAGGTGCCCGGACCAGCTTAATCGAAGTCCCCAAATAGCTTCTCCCCTTTCTGTCACACTCACTCTTTCTGTGAATCCCAAACCATCCCCTCACCCCTAACAACTCACTCAGAGGKCCCTCCGTTGTCACATGCTGCTGAAGAAACTCAGAGGGTGACTATCAGAGAGTGGTGATGAGATCAATAACTCATCAACTTCGGGACACACTTCTGACTTGACTGATGCAATTCATGTTCCACTTTTAAATAATAAAACTAGCATGAAATTCAAATGAACAAATCCCTTTATGGCATATAATTATCTATTCTTTGGTATAAAATTGCGTAAACATTGCAGTGCGTGTCAGGATAGCGCTTCAGCTCGGTGGAATTAGCCCTTAAACCCTAGATCATTTTCACTCCCTCAGCTTTGTGACACTTGTTGAAATGGTGGAGGGGCGCTTGAATGCTCAAATGGATGACCAAGGGGCGAGGGAAGTGGGTGATTTGGGTTTCAACCCCATTTCTCTCAAACCCGGAAGTGACTCTTGGTCACCTCCTAGTTTCACTATCCATTCTAGTGGGCGTTTGTAGCCTCTCTGTCCCTAAAGTCAGAGTAATCCATAACACATTCTATAAGAAAATGTAGTGTTCTGCAGCTTGGTGTTAAAAATCACAAAAACACCCAAAAATATTTTGTCAAGAAAGCCTTGAATATTAATGTGATGTAGGAGCCCTTGCACTAGCCCTTTCTGCAGCAATTCTTGTAATTAGGCATTTTTTAACAATTTAAATGGTAGTGCTGAGATTAAAGGCAGCTTTAAACATGAGCTCTTAAAGTCTGTGAGAAGCAGATAACATAGAGTTCAACAGAAATATAATACGTATGATGATTACAGTAATGGTCAATGGAGAGTTGAATCAAGAAGGCTGATAACAATTGGATGGGTCCCCCCCGTAATTTGACTGCTCCACATACACTACATGACCAAAGGTATGTGGACATCTGTTCATTGAACATCTTATTCTAAAATCATGGGCATTAATATGGAGTTGGTCGCCCCTTTGCTGCTATAACAGCCTCCACTCTGGTGGAAGGCTTTCCACTAGATGTTGGAACATTGCTGCTGGGACTTGCTTCCATTCAGCCACAAGAGCGTTAGTGAGGTCAGGCACTGATGTTGGGCCATTAGGCCTGGCTCGCAGTYGGTGTTCCAATTCATCCGATAGYTGTTCGACGGAAGTTGAGGTAAGGGCTATGTGCAGGCCAGTCAAGTTCTTCCACATCGATCTCGACAAACCATTTCTGTATGGATCTCGCTTTGTGCACAGGGACAMTGTCATGCTGAAACAGAAAAGGGCCTTCCCCAAACTGTTGCCACAAAGTTGGAAGCACAAAATCATCTAGAATGTCATTGTATACTGTAGCGTTAAGATTTCCTTTCACTTGAACTAAGGGGCCTAGCCCGAACCATGAAAAACAGCCACAGACCATTATTCCTCCTCCTCCAAACTTTACAGTTGGCACCATGCATTGTGGCAGGTAGTGTTCTCCTGGCATCCGTCAAACACAGATTAGTCCGTCAGACTGCCAAATGGTGAAGCGTGATTCATCACTCCAGAGAATGCGTTTCCACTGCTCCAGAGTCCAATGGCGGCGAGCTCTACCCCACTCCAGCCGACGCTTGGCATTGCGCATAGTGATCTAAGGCTTGTGCGGTTGCTCGGCCATGGAAACCCATTTCATGAAGCTCCCGACGAACAGTTATTGTGCTGACGTTGCTTTCAGAGGCAGTTTGGAACTCGGTAGTGAGTGTTGCAACCGAGGACAGTCGTCTTTTTACCCACTACTCGCTTCAGCACTCACCGTTCTCATTCTGTGAGCTTGTGTGGCCTACCACTTCGCGGCTGAGCCGTTGTTSCTCCGAGACGTTTCCACTTCACAATAACAGCACTTACAGTTGACCGGGGCAGCTCTAGCAGAGCAGAAATTTGACGAACTGACTTGTTGGAAAGGTGGCATCCTATGATGGTGCCACTTTAAAAGTCCCTGAGCTCTTCAGTAAGGCTGTTTTATTGCCAATGTTTGTCTATGACGATTGCATGGCTTTGTGCACAATTTTATACACCTGGACAGCAACGGGTGTGGCTGAAATAGCCAAATCCATTCATTTGAAGGGGTGTCCACATACCTTTGTATATATAGTGTACTAAATCATGTGCTGCATATGTGGATAGGTGAACTGGGGCACAGGCCATAACTGTACTTTAGGAATGATTGTAGCTCTGTAGGAGAAGGGTTGTGGAAGACTTACTGTAACATCTACCATAACTTTAGGAAATCAATTTGGCTATTTTCTATTTAAAGTTGCCCCCCAACTTTGTTGAAAGATAGAACAATGAATGCTATTGAATTCAAATTTTGTCTAGGTATTTGACATTGAGGTTTTCAAAGAGAAGTTGAATAGGAAGCAAGAAAATTTGTGAAATTATTTAAATGTTTTCTCTTACTCATTTAATGGGGAGTGTCATCAGTAGGCTGTGACTGATTCAGACAGAACATCTGAGACTCAATTCAATTGTTTAAAAATAACGTTCCTCGTATCCCATTTTTTTGTATTGAGGAAGCGGGGGGTTAATGTAAGGTCCTGAATTCCTTCAAGATGGGTTTCTTTAGTGTTAGAGGAGGACATTATCATTGTGAAAAGAGATAGCATAAATAGGTCTGTTGACCATGAATAATTTTTGTAAATTTTGTTACTCTGGCATATCCTTCATTAGGCGTTCAGCATTAAATTAAAGTAGAACCAGTTTCCAATAGTAATTAACTTGAGTATATCAGGAGGCCATTATTCACATCAAAGTAACCTTTTAATAGCTGAGCCTTTAACTCCACTGCAGGTAATGACTTTAAAAAATGCTTATTAAAAGACAAATGGTAATGAGCTTTAATAAAGCAGAACAACTTTGAAATGAACAGCAGTTTTCAATAGAAAAGGATGGAGGGATAGGACCCATGATTGCATTAAATAGACTAATGATTCTTTATCAGCCCTCTCATGCGTACATGAAGTTAACATTAACCGTGATTGAGGATGGATCTCCGTGAAAAGAGGGGATTTTTCAGGGCTCTTTAGAGAATCAGATAAAATAAAAAATAACCCTGGTAATTTCAATTGCCGAGGACTGATAACACAACTCACATGACCTAGAACTAGTAGAGTGTAACAAAAATCTCTTTCAGCAGTTATATGGACTGTCACAATACAGTACTTATGTAAATGGTATCATTATAAAATGAACCTTGTTCATTATTTTAAATAGGTTCTAGATAAAGGGAAGTGGATTAAGATAGTTGGTCAAAGGGTTTAACATTATGGTTTAAAGGAAGGTGAATTGGATATTGGCTATCATACATATGCCATTTGCTGCTATGATTTCTTCTACACAAAATCTATACAGACAATGTGCATGGTTAATTCTATAAACCATTTATAAAAATGTGGATTGAACAATGAAGAAAATTGCACAACATTATTGTAATACTGCCTACTTAGCGAATGTAAAGTGTGTAACAGTATAGGCATACACACTTTAAATACATTATGATAAAGAAAAGACATGCAGTATGGACTGACATGCTGACTGTTTGTTTAAGATGTACATTAAGTTTCTCTATACCTGTGCTATAACACTGTAATTACTACAGTTCTACAACATGCACAATAKTCCGTAGCTATGCAAACATTGCAATGCTTTTGATATAGGTGTTTTGAAGACCCGGGGAAATATGTAAGTAGACAAACAATAGACCGAAAGAAAGTAGACAAAGAATTACCAACAGAAAGAAGGGAAATAATTATTGTGTGAGCAGCTGGAGCTGGATTCCAGCTGACACCAGCACCTGGGTGTGCAGATCAGGCTGCCTGGGGCTGGCCTCCCTCACACTCCACAGCCCCCCTACAGCTCCCCTATGCCTGCTGGAGCTCTGGCTGGCACCCCCCGCCTACCAGCCTTAGACATAGGTAGCATTGCCAYTGTGACGTTCACAGACTTATTAAAGGGATGATTTGTGAAACGCCAACCTTTTATTTAATTAATCACCAACACAAAGCCATAAAACCCATCATTTAAAAATATACTTGTTAGTTTGCCATGTGCCTAATAGATCATGGTACATTAAAGAAGTGACATGATGATGTATTTTAAAATGTGGGCACCTGAAAAGACTGGCAAACTTCCCAATATTTTAAGGCCCTGTCAAGCCGTTTGGTGTGTCAGCATTTAGCGACATAATACAAATGCTTTGCTCTACCTACTGGTGACGACAGCGTCCTCTGCGTTACATCACTTTTTGTTTCTCTATAAGTTACAGAAAAATGTATGAATTTGCAATTTACAAACWATGCTTTCCTCCTTCAATGTTCTTCTTCCACTCAAAATATTAATTAGTCATAAAAAATGAGTTCATTTGGAAGATAAGTAACAGGAGCTCTGCATGTTTGTTTTTTAGATGGCAAAGCTAAAGATATGTACATCTCAGCATGGGCTCTTTCAGGAAAATTATTGATAAAATGATTTGCATATACCTCATGAAGTTTCAGTTACGCTTTATTTTACAGTCTGTTATTTACCTAGTATTTACAAATGTAATAATTTAGTAATGACCTAAAACTTACTCCATTGTTTCTCTAAGGTTAATTCAAACAACCACCATTACCTACCATTTGGTACCAGGTAAGTTACCCATCGTTACCACACACTTCCTTYGTAAATACCAGGAAAATATCAGCTGACACAGGACTGTAAAACGTTTATTAATATGGTTAACTGATTGGTTTCCTCATAGTGAACTACTGTCTACCATCTGACAATTAAGAATTGAAATAAAACATGCACATGCTGTATTTGAATATGGAGAAGACACATGGGGGGTGTCTACAATCAGGGAGTATGTAGAGAGAAAGATAATTACTGTTATTGATGTTATCATTACTGTGATGTGTCTACCGAGCTACCAGTCAATGGAATGAGGAGCTTGAACTCATTGTGTACAATGCACAGCACTGGTCTCTGCTGTGTCTGTGTGAAATTTAAAAACTATTAGCGACTCTCAACTGTCATTTCATTTTTATGTAACATGTCTTATCACATATCTATAATTACACTAGGTACCAGAAATTAACAATAAACATTTGTTCAGCACTTTTGGGGAACAATGTGTGTGAACTAAAGTAATTTGGTCTCTAGCCTTTCAAGATTACTTAAGTCAGGAACATGATGAATGCAATAGCAGGCAATGCTCCGATGCATCATTGTCACTCTAGCCCCTTCTATAAGATTTTTCATGGGAGTTGAGCATTTTATGATTAAGTGCAGTATTAGTCATTGTTTTGGAAGAAGACTTGTGCACTAATTTACAGAGGAGCGACAATCTATGGGGGAGTTTCCATTAGCCATGACAATGAACTAATGCTATAAAGTAAGAGTGGGAAAATGTGATTTTCACCCCTCTCTAAAACAGGAACTCATTTCACTTGTGGTTGGGAAAGTCATTCCACACTTGCAGGTATACCTGTGATATTACAGTTATTTTGTTAACATCAGTCTCTGTCTTTAGCAGGAGTGTTGTCATGCTGCACTGAAAGCTACATTAGAGGATTTATTGAAGTTGACTAAATAGGTACGTTTGGGGTGCATGGCATGAGCTAACAGAAATATAACCCATCTGAACAACAATATCAAAAGTGAGCTATTTTGTTTTTGAATTTAGAAACGCATTAAGTCTAGCTTCCTTCAAGCAGTGTAATGTGCCATATATTACCTGCCTGGCGATGATAGAGGAAAATTGTTTTCAAACAAATGATAAAACATGCCTGCAGCGAACATGGAAAGTAGGGTAACAGCGTGCTAGCGAGATGAGAGTTACTGATTAAAATCTGTATCTTTATCTCCCTAAAATCTCTTCTACCGTGACGTCAATAAATCGATCAATTGAATACTAAGAAGCAAATGTTAGTTTTATTTGTGATTGCAGGGTTGAYCTCTCATTCAGAAAATGTCACCGTTTTTTCTTCTTTCCTAGGTGGTATTTCTATAGAGATGAATGTGTCACGGTYGTCTCTACCTTCTTGCCCTTTGTGCTGTTGCCTGTGCCCAATAATGCTTGTGCCATGTTTTGTGCTGTTACCATGTTGTGCTGCCGCCATGTTGTGTTGCTACCGTGTTGTTGTCATGTGTTGCTACCATGCTGTGTTGTCATGTGTTACTGCCATGCTGTGTTGTTGTCTTCGGTCTCAATTTATGTAGCKTTGTGGTGTCTCTCTTGTTGTGATGTGTGTTTTGTCCTTTATTTACATTTTATTTTTRATCCCAGCCCAAGTGCTCGCAGGAGTCCTTTTGCCTTTTGGCAGGCCGTCATTGTAAATAAGAATTTTGTTCTTAACTGACTTGTCTAGTTAAATAAAAAAAATAAAAAAACGGTGGCTAACTGCTGTCAGTACAGGTACTCACTTCCCTTGGAAAATATGATGTTAAAATACTCCCCAAGCAGATAAGTGTTTACACATGAGTTCCAGATTTGATTGGCTTCTGTAGAGAAGAGTGTGTTTGGATTAGACCTCAATGCATGCCACACCACTCACTGTATCTATATAGTATATACCTCTAACAGACCCTCCGTCTGAATGGGGATGGTTCTTTCATGCTTGGCTGTTTCGGAGGACGAAATAGAACGCACACTGGATTGGTTCCGGTTGTTTGCCTTGCACAGAGGTACTCACTCTTGCCTGCTCATCGTAACAGAACTTGTGACCTTTACAAAACGATAGATAGTCTGCTTATTTGTATGCAAAGTGTTTGTCCGTGTATTCATTGTGCACTCTTAATGGCAGTGTTCTTTGAACTTAATATACAGTAAATGGGGTAGCCACCGTAATATCAGATAGTGTAGCTAGTTGCAAAACTTATAGCTGGCTGCCACTATTACTATAGTCATGCATAGTGTATATTGATGTATGTACAGTTGAAGACGGAAGTTTACATACACCTTAGCCAAATACATTTAACCTCAGTTTTTAACAATTCCTGACATTTAATCCTAGTAAAAATCCCCTGTCTTAGGTCAGTTAGGATCACCACTTTATTTTAAGAATGTAAAATGTCACAATAATAATAGAGAGAATTATTTATTTCAGCTATTATTTCTTTCATCACATTCCCAGTGGGTCAGAAGTTTACATACACTCAATTAGTATTTGGTAGCATTGCCTTTAAATTGTTTAACTTGGGTCAGACATTTCGGGTTGCCTTCCACAAGCTTCCCACAATAGGTTGGGTGAATTTTGGCCCATTCCACCTGACAGAGCTGGTGTAACTGAGTCAGGTTTGTAGGCCTCCTTGCTCGCACACGCTTTTTCAGTTCTGCCCACACAGAAGGATTGAGATCAGGGCTTTGTTGTCCTTAAGCCATTTTGCTACAATTTTGGAATTATGCTTGGGGTCRTTGTCCATTTGGAAGACCCATTTGTGACCAGGCTTTAACTTCCTGACTGATGTCTTGAGATGTTGCTTCAATATATCCACATAATTTTCCATCCTCGTGATGCCATCTTTTTTGTGAAGTGCACCAGTCCTTCCTGCAGCAAAGCACCCCCACAACATGATGCTGCCACCCGCGTGCTTCATGTTTGGGATGGTGTTCTTCGGCTTGCAAGACTCCCCCTTTTTCCTCCAAACATAACGATGGTCATAATGGCCAAACAGTTCTATTTTGTTTCATCAGACCAGAAGACATTTCTCCAAAAAGTATGATCTTTGTCCCGATGTGCAGTTGCAAAACATAGTCTGGCTTTTTTATGGAGGTTTTGGAGCAGTGGCTTCATCCTTGCTGAGCTGCCTTTCAGGTTATGTCGATATAGGACTAGTTTTACTGTGGATATAGGTACTTTTGTACCTGTTTCCTCCATTATCTTCACAAGGTCCTTTGCTGTTGTTCTAGGATTGATTTGCACTTTTCGCACCAAAGTACGTTCCCCTTAGAGCCAACTCCTCCTGAGCGGTATGACGGCTGCGTGGTTCCATGGTGTTTATACGTGCGTACTGTTGTTTGTACAGACGAATGTGGTACCTTCAGGTGTTTGGAAATTGCTCCCAAGGATGAACCAGACTTGGGAGGTCTACAATTTTTTCTGAGGACTTGGCTGATTTTCTTTTGATTTTCCCATGATGTCAAGCAAAGAGGCACTGAGTTTGAAGGTAGGCCTTGAAAATCATCCACAGGTACACCTCCAATTGACTCAAATGATGCCAATTACTACCGCCCCGTAGCACTCACTTCCGTCATCATGAAGTGCTTTGAGAGACTAGTCAAGGACCATATCACCTCCACCTACCTGACACCCTAGACCCACTCCATTTTGCTTACCGACCCAATAGGTCCACAGACGACACAATCGCAACCACACTGCCTAACCATCTGGACAAGAGGAATACTATGTGAGAATGCTGTTCATCGACTACAGCTCAGCATTTAACACCATAGTACCATCCAAACTCGTCATCAAAGCTCGAGACTGGTCTCGACCCCGCCTGTGCAACTGGGTACTGGACTTACTGACGGGCCGGCCCAGGTGGTGAGGGTAGGTAACAACATCTCCACCCCCGCTGAACCTCAACACTGGGGCCCCACAAGGGTGCGTTCCTGAGCCTCTCCTGTACTCCCTGTTACCCACGACTGCGTGGCCATGCAACGCCTCCAACTCAATCATCATGTTTGCGGACGACACTAAGTAGTAGACTTGATAACCAACAACGACGAGACGGCCTACAGGGAGGAGGTGAGGCCCTCGGAGTGTGGTGTCAGGAAAATAAACCTCACACTCAACGTCAACAAAACAAAGGAGATGATTGTGGACTTCAGGAAACAGCAGAGGGAGCACCCCCCTATCCACATCGACGGGACAGTAGTGGAGAGGGTAGTAAGTTTTAAGTTCCTCGGTGTACACATCAACGGACAAACTGAATTGGTCACCCACACAGACAGCGTTGTGAAGAAGGCGGCAGCAGCGCCTCTCAACCTCAGGAGGCTGAAGAAATTTGGCTTGTCACCAACAGCACTCACAAACTTCTACAGATGCACAATCGAGAGCATCCTGTCGGGCTGTATCACCAGCCTGGTACGGCAACTGCTCGCCCACAACCGTAAGGCTCTCCAGAGGGTAGTGAGGTCTGCACACACGCATCACCGGGGGCAAACCTACCTGCCCTCCAGGACACCTACACCACCCGATGTCACAGGAAGGCCATAAAGATCATCAAGGACAACCACCACCTGAGCATGCCTATTCACCCCGCTATCATCCAGAAGGCGAGGTCAGTACAGGTGTATCAAAGCAGGGACGCCGACGAGACTGAAACAGCTTCTATCTCAAGGCCATCAGACTGTTAAACAGCCACCACTAACATTTAGTGGCCGCTGCCAACATACTGACTCAACTCCAGCCACTTTAATAATGGGAATTGATGGAAATGTATGTAAAAATGTATCACTAGCCACTTTAAACAATGCCACTTAATATAATGTTTACATACCCTACATTACTCATCTCATATGTATATACTTTACTCTATATCATCTACTGCATCTTGCCATCTTAATGTAATACATGTATCACTAGCCACTTTAAACTATGCCACTTTATGTTTATATACCCTACATTACTCATCTCATATGTATATACTGTACTCTATACCATCTACTACATCTTGCCTATGCTGTTCTGTACCATCACTCATTCATATTTTATGTACATATTCTTTATCCCTTTACACTTGTGTGTATAAGGTAGTAGTTGTGGAATTGTTAGGTTAGATTACTCGTTGGTTATTACTGCATTGTCGGAACTAGAAGCACAAGCATTTCGCTACACTCGCATTAACATCTGCTAACCATGTGTATGTGACAAATTTAATTTGATTTGATTTGATTTGATTTGGCCTATCAGAAGCTTATAAATCCATGACATAATTTTCTGGAATTTTCCAAGCTGTTTAAAGGCACAGTCAACTTAGTGTATGTAAACTTCTGACTCACTGGAATTGTGACAAAGTGAATTGTAAGTTAAATAATCTGTCTGTAAACAATTGTTGGATAAATTACTTGTGTCATGCACAAAGTAGATGCCAAAACTATAGTTTACTAACAAGTAATTTGTGGAATGGTTGAAAAACGAGTTTTAATGACTCCAACCTAAGTGTATGTAAACTTCCGACTTCAACTGTGCGTGTATAAATATATTATATGCATGCAATATACACTGAGTGTACAAAACATTATGAACACCGTACTAATATTGAGTTGCACCTCCTTTTGTCCTCAGAACAGACTCAATTCGTCAGGGCATGGGCTCTACAAGGTGTCGAAAACATTCCATAGGGATGCTGGTCCATGTTGACTCCAATGCTTCCCACCGTTGTGTCAAATTGGCTGGATGTCCTTTGGGTGATGGACCATTCTTGATACACACAGGAAACTGTTAAGCGTGGAAAAACCCAGCAGCTTTGCAGTTCTTCACACACTCAAACCGGCACCCTACTACCATACCCAATTCAAAGACACTTAAATATTTAGTCTTGCTCATTCACCCTCTGAATTGCACACATACACAATCCATGTCTCAATTGCCTCAAGGCTTAAAAATCCTTCTTTAACCTGTCTCCTCCGCTTCATCTACACTGATTGAAGTGCATTTAACAAGTGACATCAATAAGGGATCATAGCTTTCACCTGGATTCACCTGGTCAGTCTATGTCATGGAACGACAGTTTTTCCTAATGTTTTGTGCACTCAGTGTACAAACACATGTGGTAGGTGAGTGTTATGTTTTCATGTGGATTCAACAGCAGACTTGATTGTAGCCTCTCCACACAGCAGTAAAGTAATACATTTTGGTCTATGGGGGTCTGGCATTGTGATGCTCTCAGTATAATTAAGTGGTATATTAGAAAGAGGGCTGGAATAAAACATGAGTATGTAAATGCAGCCTGGAGCTGATGTTGTAGTGATTATTACAATGCAGATAAAGCATTTCTCATAACTGCCTGTGTCTACTGAAGCCTCCAAAAACATCTGGACCTTTTAATTGAAAAATGGCATGGTTTTCTGCCGTGCTGGTACTTCTACTAATTGAAGTCAACAATTAAGACCAAAATGTAATTGAGAAAATTGCATTACTTCATTATGTGGTGTGTCAGTCACATGAGACAATTGGTTTATCATTGTTTATGGGTCACTTGAAAAGGGGCAACAATTTTGTTCCCAGTCACTAAAGAATAAAACAGAACTTATAGATAATGCTCAAAACTCCAACAATAGTTGTATCGCAAGGAAGGTAGTGGAACTTACAGTATGTCGTTTGGTTCAGCAATTTCAAAACGGATTACATTCTGTATAGGATTTGTATTTCGCTTTGAGGTATGCAAATTACTACAAGTCATTTGCCTCTACATTGAGGTCAATGTTCTACACCTACAGTTTGCATGCATGATCTGGGGGCGGCAGGTGGCCTAGTGGTTAGAGCGTTGGGCCAGGTTGCTGGATCGAATCCCTGAGCTGACAAGGTAAAAATCTGTCGTTCTGTCCCTGAACAAGGCAGTTAACCCACTGTTCCTAGGCCGTCATTATAAATAGGAATTTGTTCTTAACTGACTTGCCTAGTTAAAAAAAGGTTAAATTGTACAATTTAAATAAAAACATGATCTGACTGTACAGTAGCAGCATTATTGTCTTACACTTCCTGCTCATAAAACAAGCAATTAGGTGCTAGCTACTAATGTGTTGAATGGTTTCTCCATAGATTTACCTCCCCACTTCATATTTAATTAAACCTGATCTCTGAGAAGATATAAATCCACATGTCCTTTGGCTGAGTGTGGGGAGCAGCACACCCCAATCATGTCAAATAAGACCTGCAGTCTGTGCATCTGATCTGGTCTAGGCAGGCAGGCAGCATCACTCCTTTGTCATTGTGATTCCACGTGAACATTCCTTCATACTCTCAGTCTGGAGGCTCCAGATTTGTGGTCCAGGGGCAGGGGCTGTTCATCTGCCAATATGGCACCACTTTGAGTGATGGGCATGTGGCGATGTCACTAATGATCAAGCCATAATGATTCTCTGACAGGAGAGGAGAGCAATAGATTGTCACGCGGGGAAGCTAAAGAGGTGTCCTAATGATCTATTCACAGACACAGCCAGAGGCCCTCCTATTTCACCCTCGCTCCACCCAACCCTACTAATCGGGCTCCTCTGCAGTGGAGGGGGGCACCATGTTGTCTTAATGCTGGCTAACTACGTAAACATCTGGCTCCTCTCTATCTATATTTTATGCCATTACCTTTTTAAGCCTAAGGTAGAGCGTATTAGCCTCAGGAAGTTGATTTCCACAAGCATGAGCCTTCAACTTAGGAAGAATCATTGGGTTGTATGGCAGTGTTTTACCAGCATGTGTCCTATATAGAATCATCCCAAGTGGGAACATTTCTGTAGCACTCAGCAAAATGAAGAATACCTTACCCTGACCTCTATTTTTATCAGATGCTCTGTTACCTCCTGTCTCCCTTTTCTTCTTTGAGTTCTTAACACCTCTGTAAAAATATACACAAGGCCGCAAATAGACTGTATTTGTATACATACAGTGTGCATTACTAGATCCTAATGTCTTGATTAGCATGCATGCTAACTTGGAAAGGGCCCCCTGCCATTTTCATTCTTCCCAGACAAAGTGTCTGTTCTATATCTAGGAGATATAAGAAATAAGAAAGCTCAGGAAATATATATATTTTTTGGACACATATTTAACCCCTTATTTTTGTTGGCACAAAACCTTCATACTTCCATTCATTTGTATGTGTTACCTTTAGACGAGCCCCGTGATATTTGGGGGGGGGGGGGGGGGGAGATAGAGCAAAACAGAGAACACCATTGTGTTCGTGAGAGTCTCCCTTTTCTATAAAGTGGTAGGTCAAAGCATTCGCATGCTATAGACGCCTTCGTGAGAAGACCGATTTTCAGGATGTCTCTTGGTCTGACAAACAGCGCTGTAGCTCTGCCACTTTCCACCGCAGTTGCGGAAGGATGTGGTGGATTGAGATGCAGCTCATGCAAAAAAACATATCTCTAGCTTAAACTGACAGATTTTGATGGGAATTTCTTAGATTCGGTGCATCAATAGACTCTTGTGGTTTTTAAACTCCAACCATTTTATACAGTTAGAATATCCTTGGTCTGATCAAATATTGAATAAGAATGAAAAAGGRAAAAAATTGTTTTAATGCTGTTCATAGCTAAAAAATTCTAAAACAGATTCTCCTATAGTGTTGATCTTTCCATGGTTTTGACATGGCTTGATAGATAATAAGTGTCTACCCAATTTTGATTCACGGCAACACTTCCGACCAGCATTGTTAGAGAACACTTTCACCCCATCAGTGTATTTAATTATGCCTGGACTAGATTCAACACCCCTCCTCTCAATATTATTTTATCTTATTTAAGGAAGAAAAGAAAAAAGCTGGAAGTACTTTTGTATTTTCAGAAAGTGTTAATGAGTGTCTGCTAAGCTTTCCCAGTTATCCATCATCCGGTAATGGAGGAGAGCATCCCTTTTCCAATCCGCTTCATTAAAAATGTTCTATTAAATCTAAATATGACACCATGTACCGCTGAAATTAATAGAGTTTCAGCATGTTTAATTCATCCTTATGGTGTTGAAATGTTCCTGGAATGTGTTAACCACATTGTTTTTATTGTACGAATACGATTTAAGGAGAAAGTGCATCTGAACAATAAAATGCTCATTTGGCACTGATGCTGTATCATTACTATAGAATTTGGCATTACCATTATAGATCACCTTGCGGAGTGAATTATTTATGAACTCAATGGGCTTTTGATGCCTGGACTTCATGGGTGAGTTAAAAACAAACTACAGTAAATTTGTCACTCCTTTTAATTTGTCACTCTTTTTTTGTGCCATGGGTCAAACGGCACAAAACTGGCACACAAAGGCCATTCAATCTCATTATATTAAGCAGATTACCCTATGGCACCAAAAGGACAGGTGACATCTTCAAATGAAGTACACACTTTTGATTTCACTCTGAGAGCCTTATTGGTTGATTTATTTATTTTGTTTGTTATTTGGGCTGTGTGCAGCTGCTTCCTGCCAGGTCTGTCCTGACACCGGCGTGTGTCTGCCAGCCATCAATGCCACAACTCTGTGTGCTGCTTTTAATGAGCAACTCTCCTTCATTAGGGAAACAACATCTTACCTGTCAGAATTAGCACAGACAGCAACCACTTACTCCAAGCTACACCTTGTCTGCTTCGATTAAATACAGTTCAAGTTTTGTATGTCCATTTTCTTTCAATCTCCAGATGGGTCAGAACATTGTACAGATAAGAACATCTCACTTAAAGCAATCACAGATCATGGACAACCTGGGGTTATGGGTTATCAGCACTGAATAACTAATCATTTGTGGCCACTAGGCTACCTGGGGCGGCAGGTGGCCTAGTGGTTAGAGCGTTGGGCCAGTAACCGAAAGGTTGCTGGATTGAATCCCCGAGCTGACAAGGTAAAAATCTGTTGTTCTGCCCTTGAACAAGGCAGTTAACCCACTGTTCCTAGGCCATCATTGTAAATAGGAATTTGTTCTGAAACTGACTTGCCTAGATAAATAAAGGTTAAATTAAAAAATGTAAAACATTAAATTAGTTTTACCTAAAGATCACAATAAATGGGACCTTTATGTCAATGAGCAAGGTGCAAATATTGGACAACTATTGTATGTTTCAAAAATACAGATTAGCCACAAATGAAAATGTTTTGCTCTAAATACGACTGGCCTTGTTTGTTGGGCTTTGGGTCATGTTTTCTTAAAGGGGGGGATAATCAACTCTCTGACAGCACCAACCTGATAATTACCACAGAAGTCATATTTTTTGTATTATCTCTAAGACAATATTTTGAGCGTTATTAGATATTTTTTTTGCAGAAGAAACAATTGATCTGACAACACCTCTGACGCGTGGCAATTATGTGAAGTAGGAGGTTTTGCAATTCAGCTTCAAATAATTCAAATAATATTATTTTTGATATGATATGATGACCTTTAAACCAAGTCTTGCCAAGTTGATCACTTGTGGCGGCAAATGCATCTTTGTATTTAGAGTTTGATTCTTTAATTTTGAGTATGATACTACAAAGTCAGACTTATGTAAGTGCCTAGCGTGTAGGGTTAACCCTTTAGACCCCTATAGCGTATTGGATTCACCCTTTAGACCCCTACAGTGTATAGGGTTAACCCTTTAGATCCCTATGCATACCTTTTATTCTGTTATAAACTTGTACTAAAACACTGGTCAAGTTACTTCAGTGAAAACATGAATGTCACCTCCATAGATGTGTTAACACCTGGCATAAACATGCTAATGAATGCATTGCAATCACATTACATTTCTTACACAGTAGAGGATGGAATAATATCACACTCACATATAGTAGAAACAACAACAGTGAAATTCGTAACAAATCATATGAAATGGGTGATGGACATAATAAGCTTTTTGTGCTGTTTGGACAATTTCTGGGATATTTTATWTCAGCTCATGAAACACAGGACCAACACTTTATATGTTGTGTTTATATTTTTGTTCAGTATAGATCAAATAATTGTTGAACCAGTTACCTACATGTAGTTGGTTGGGATGGGGGTGGGGGCTGATACAGGACATGAATACAGTCAAAATCGCATGTTGAAATTAGGTTGAAATGGAACCGTTGAAACAACGACCTCAAAAAGASGTCTTTTCAAATCTCAAATAGAACTGAAAATCAACATTTTTTTCATTTGTTCACTGGGCAGTGTGGTTAAGGTTAGGGTTAGGTTTGGAAACAGATTTTAAGAAGAGAAATTATAGAATTATAGTGGTTAATGGTTCGAGTTCYTGCCCAACTAGATGTGCAGGCGTTGCATTGCATCAACATCAGATTGCTATATCATATCATGATGTGGTTAGCTGATATATTTAATACCTATCCAGTGACAACCCCAACTTGTCTTCTCGAGACATGGAGAAAGGCACACTAAGGGCTTGCATGTAAGGCGCCCGTGTAATTTACACTGAACAAAAATATATACACAACATGCAACAATTTCTAAGATTTTACTGAGTTACAGTTCATATAAGGAAATCAATCAATTGAAATAAATTCATTAGGCCCTAATCTATGGATTTCACATGACTCGGAATACAGATATGCATCTGTTGGTCACAATACCTTTAATAAAAGAGAAATGCTCACCAACAGGGATGTAAACAAATTTGTGCACATAATTGAGAGAAATAAGCTTTTTGCGCATACGAAACATTTCTGGGATCTTATATTTCAGCTCATGAAACATGGAACCAACACTTTCCATTTATATTTTTGTTCAGTGTATTTTAGAATGCCTCATTTTGAATGATAATGACCCAACTGAAGCCGGACAGGCCAGCAGTGAACGCACAGTCCGCTTTGACACTCAGCTCAATTAGATTGCAGTCACACAAAATAATTAAAATGTCCTCACTCAGTTTTTTTCTCCAAATTCATATAAATTGAAAGAGGTGGCAAAGGGGTGAGGCTTTACCATACATGCTAAATTAGACCAATGTATTACTTATGGAAACACAACAACACTGTCAGCAAAGATGATTGGCGATATGGATTATCCTGCTAGCATACAATCAAAGCAAAAGCCACAACTGTCATTGGAGGTGTTGTTGCCGATGTTGAAAGAGAGGGAGATTAAAATGTATGTTTTACTTCAAGGTAAGTCCTTATATTCAAACTTTGGGTGGCTAAGCTATCTAGACCATTTTAATCCAAAATGATTGACTGGAATAAATCAATCAACAGAATAGTGTTGACATACTGTGTGAGTAACTTTTTAATTACAGATGTATAGGCCTACAAGATGCAACCCTGCATAAAGCAAGCTCAGCCCAGTTAGTTATATTGTCCAATCACAGTTGTTGTCTGATTGTTTTCTGTCTCCAAATTTCGAGTTAGTGTGTCAACATTTTTAATTGCGTTTCTCAATTAATTGCATATCTCTAATTGCGTATTTGTAGATAGTATCTCAAAATGTATATTTATGTATCTCGAAATTTCGAGATAGGATCGACATTTTAAACATAATGATGGCGGGAACGGGCTTCCATAATAATCTCTTGATATTTTGACAAGAGGGTCTACTTATTTAATCAATACATTTTATTAGCTCTCTCGCCTCACTTTCTCACTTAAAAAAATTAAATCCCTTAAACATTTAATACAATTTGTATGGCCTTGTTGTAGAAGAAAAAAAAAATTCAAGGGTACACAAAAGTGCATTTACAGTTGAAGTTGGAAGTTTACATACATGTAGCCAAATAGATTTAAACTCAGTTTTTCACAATTCCTGACATTTAATCCAAGTAAAAACCMCTGTCTAGGTCAGTAAGGATCACCACTTTATTTTAWGAATGTGAAATGTCAGAATAATAGTAGAGAGAATTATTTATTTCAGCTTTTATTTATTTCATCACATTCCCAGTGGGTCAGAAGTTTACATACACTCAATTAGTAGCTTTGCCTTTAAACTGTTTAACTTGGGTCAAACGTTTTGGGTTGCCTTCCACAAGCTTCCCACAATAAGTTAGGTGAATTTTGGCCCATTCCTCCTGACAGAGCTGGTGTAACCGAGTCAGGTTTGTAGGCCTCCTTGCTTGCGCACGCCTTTTCAGTTCTTCTTTCAAATGTTCTATGGGATTGAGGTCAGGGCTTTGTGATGGCCACTCCAATACCTTGACTTTGTTGTCCTTAAGCCATTTTGCCACAACTTTGGAAGTATGCTTGTGGTCATTGTCCATTTGGAAGACCCATTTGCAACCAAGCTTTAACTTCCTGACTGATGTTGTCACGGCTGTTGAATGAACTGGACCAAGGCGCAGTGTGGTGAGCGTACATTTTCTTTTTATTTGAAAAGACGCCGAACAAAACAATAAACACTACAAAACAAACCGTGAAGCTAAAGGCTAWGTGCCATAAACAAAGTCAACTTCCCACAAAGACAGGTGGGAAAAAGGGCTACTTAAGTATGGTTCTCAATCAGAGACAACGATAGACAGGTGTCCCTGATTGAGAACCCTACCCGGCCAAAACATAGAAATACAAATAATAGAACATAGAATACACACCCCAAATCACACCCTGACCAAACCAAATAGAGACATAAAAAGGATCTCTAAGGTCAGGGCGTGACAGATGTCTTGAGATGTTGCTTAAATATATCCACATAATTTCCTCCTCATGATGCTATCTATTTTGTGAAGTGCACCAGTCCCTCCTGTAGCAAAGCACCCCCACAACATGATGCTGCCACCCACATGCTTCATGGTTGGGATGGTGTTCTTCGGCTTGCAAGTCTCCCCCTTTTTCCTGCAACCATAACGATGGTCATTATGGCCAAACAGTTCTATTTTTGTTTCATCAGACCAGAGGACATTTCTCCAAAAAGTACAATCTTTGTCTCCATGTGCAGTTGCAAACCATAGTCTGGCTTTTTTTATGGCGGTTTTGGAGCAGTGGCTTCTTCCTTGCTGAGCGGCCATTCAGGTTATGTCGATATAGGACTCGTGTCACTGTGGATATAGATACTTTTGTACCTGTTTCCTCCAGCATCTTCACAAGGTCCTTTGCTGTTGTTCTGGGATTGATTAGCACTTTTCACACCAAAGTACGTTCATCTCTAGGAGACAGAACGCGTCTCCTTCCTGAGCAGTATGACGGCTGCGTGGGTCCATGGTGTTTATACTTGCGTACTATTGTTTGAACAAATGAACGTGGAACCTTCAGGTGTTTGGAAATTGCTCCCAAGGATGAACCAGACTTGTGGAGGTCTACAATTTTTATTCTGAGGTCTTGGCTGATTTCTTTTGATTTTCCCATGATGACAAGCAAAGAGGCACTGAGTTTGAAGGTAGGCCTTGAAATATATCCACAGGTACACCTCCAACTGAATCAAATGATGTTAATTAGCCCATCAGAAGCGTCTAAAGCCATAACATCATTTTCTGGAATTTTCCAAGCTGTTTAAAGGCACAGTCAACTTAATATATGTAAACTTCCGACCAACTGGAATTGTGATACAGTGAATTATAAGTGAAATAATCTGTCTGTAAACAATTGTTGGAAAATGTACTTGTGTCATGCACAAAGTACATGTCCTAATAAACTTGACAAAACTATAGTTTGTTAGTAAGAMATTTGTGGAGTGGTTGAAAAACAAGTTTTAATGACTCTAACCTAAGTGTATGTAAACTTCCAACTTCAACTGTTATTGTTGTTTTCCAAGTTGCCAGCAAACCTGAGTGTTATACTATGACACTACCAAGATCTACTCAGGATTTTCTAAAGCTAGCCAGCTTCAGTTAGCATAACATTCCAGCTCAGGCTTCATCCATGTTGCAAAAGGTGGAAATTGATCCTGCAGCTTTCGCTAATTCAAGCAGGTTTCTAACTGTGCTTGCATGTTGCACATGGCTAGTCCAACGCCAAATTCTTCATTGAGACAACGCTGAAACCGTCATCCATGGGTGAATAGGCACCACATAAAAATGTTGACGAAATCGACATTCTTGAAAAGTTATCCTGCAATTTCAGCAGGCTACGTTGGAAAATAGTCTAGAAGTGCTCCATCTTTCTTTTATTACGTGTGTCGTTAATTCCGTCTCTGGTGTGCTTTGTTGTGCTTATCAATGTATGAGCACCTTTTCCTCCCACGAAAATATTTGTATTGAGTCATACAGAAGCTTACTGCGTGTAAAGTTTCAAATGCATTCTGTCTTTACTAAATGTGTAGTGTGATATGTATTTGAAAATTACATGTAAAAAATATATATTTAATCATTAATCTTCCTCAAATATGGTCCAGAGAAAGAAGGAGATGATGACGCACTTTACGAGAGGGAGGGAAGCTGATTTGATTGGTCCTCAACTCGCAGTTAAAACAGGATAAAGTGGAATTCTGAAGGATTTGTTGCCATAGAAATGTACCTGGCTAAAAGGGAAGCACCTTTCCTGTCAAAGATTATCCCGGATTGAACTCAAAAGTTGACCAAGGTTAGCTCACTAAGTCCTCTATCTCGTGTCGTAGTACACCACTCTAGCTTGCTATTGATGGTATTACTAATGTAAATACTAAATATAACTGACGGGATTAATTAATATGAAGTTACAGAGACCTATAAAATATTGCTAGCTACTAAGCACACATCCAGCCAAGATAGAATCTGCAATGATGTCTGTTGGTTGCACCCCTCTCCCAGTCCCGTTCTCTCTGTCTGCTTCGCTCTGCTTGCTGCGCCCGCCCACTTTCTGTCATTTTTGCATGAAGTGGAAGGAGGAGGGGTACTACCATGCATCCAAGCACCCTGATTGGTTAGGAATAGGGCAGAGGTGTGGAAGGTGATTTACAGGTGGTGTAGGTGAGAACCAATTTCTGTTGAGATGGCTCAGGCTGGCCTTTTTTAACAGAGTTCAGAAGTTGTGGAGAAAATCGCACTTATATTATGTGTCAACAAAACAAAGGAGATGATTGTGGACTTCAGGAAACAGCAGAGGGAGCACCCCCCTATCCACATCGACGGGACAGTAGTGGAGAGGGTAGTAAGTTTTAAGTTCCTCGGCGTACACATCACGGACAAACTGAATTGGTCCACCCACACGTGTTGTGAAGAAGGCGCAGCAGCGCCTCTTCAACCTCAGGAGGCTGAAGAAATTCGGCTTGTCACCAAAAGCACTCACAAACTTCTACAGATGCACAATCGAGAGCATCCTGTCGGGCTGTATCACCGCCTGGTACGGCAACTGCTCCGCCCACAACCGTAAGGCTCTCCAGAGGGTAGTGAGGTCTGCACAACGCATCACTGGGGGCAAACTACCTGCCTTCCAGGACACCTACACCACCCGATGTCACAGGAAGGCCATAAAGATCATCAAGGACAACAACCACCCGAGCCACTGCCTCTTCACCCCGCTATCATCCAGAAGGCGAGGTCAGTACAGGTGTATCAAAGCAGGGACCGAGAGACTAAAAAACAGCTTCTATCTCAAGGCCATCAGACTGTTAAACAGCCACCACTAACATTGAGTGGCTGCTGCCAACATACTGACTCAACTCCAGCTCACTTTAATAATGGAAATTGATGGAAATTGATCAAAAATGTAACACTAGCCACTTTAAACAATGCCACTTAATATAATGTATATGTATATACTGTACTCTATATCATCTACTGCATCTTGCCATCTTTATGTAATACATGTATCACTAGCCACTTTAAACTATGCCACTTTTATGTTTACATACCCTACATTTCTCATCTCATATGTATATACTGTACTCGATACCATCTACTGCATCTTGCCTATGCTGTTCTGTACCATCACTCATTCATATATCTTTATGTACATATTCTTTATCCCTTTACACTTGTGTGTATAAGGTAGTAGTTGTGGAATTGTTAGGTTAGATTACTCGTTGGTTGTTACTGCATTGTCGGAACTAGAAGCACAAGCATTTCGCTACACTCGCATTAACATCTGCTAACCATGTGTATGTGACAAATAAAATAAAATTTGATTTGATTTTTGACAAGCCAATGAGGACAACACAAGTTAGTATCAGTGATGTATTTAAAACTAGTTTTAAATTGTTGTTAATTTCTTTGTTGTTAATTTTTTATTTAGGAAATAATTGTCAGTGACTGACATAACAGAGAAACTGCTGATGCACATACAAATTTCAAAATTGCATGTTATGTGTTATACTATTCTAACTCTGAACAGTAAGTTGAGATCCCGACTGAGTTCCTAAAATAAAAGGGGGRCTGCCAGTTGCCCATCCATGGTCTAGATGGTAGACTCCTGTAGGTAGATCTACATCTAGCCAGATGTGTGCAGTTGCTTTGTCAAATTGTTGCCCCCCCAACCCTTCTTAGACACTATGGAAAGGAGTGGGAGGCCATGGCAAATGGTGAAGTCAGAGAGTACCCCCTCATCATCAATCATGCATGGCAGCACAGAATAAGCTACTTCTACAGATAACGCTACTGGCACTACCCATCGCCATTCATCAACTCACAGACACCACAAAAAGCCAAGCAAAAACAGCTAACCGCACCTCCACCTCTGTGACCCTTACCATCACTACCACCACGCTGAGGTCATTTCTCTGCCAGCCTAGCATTCCATTCAATTTGTAYCATATCAAGTCTTAGATTTATTTTAGAAACCCAGCTAGTTGTGTTCCGGTTCCGGTGGCATACATTGAACTACGTGGCTTTTTCATGGCTTTCTTTAGCAAAATAACTTAATTTCAAATAATTGTCAACATACARGATAACATCACATTAAGGTGTGGGGCGTCCACTGTATTAAAAGGAACAATAGCAGGTCTATTTTRCTCCAGCAGCTGGCATATTMRATTGGTTCGCAATTCACCTGTGGGAACATGGCGTGTCTCAACACYCGACAACAGAAAGAGTCGGCCACTACTATCCAAGCGATTGTTCGTGAGGAATGTACCTTCGACTTGAAATGAAAACCAATAACTGAATCTCTTGCACTGCTCACTTCTAAAGTGAATACCTACTCAACTAAAGTGGAAAGTTTGGAGAGAGCAGCTAATGTGACAGAGGGGCAACTCCATGACTTGGAAACAGCGTTAACTAAACTAGAAGAGGAAATCAATCTCCTAAAAAAGAAAACAGAATCACTCTAAAATCATTCCTGTAAATTGAATGTGTGGATCACAGGACTTGAAACTGGTGTGGAAGCGGGCAACCCAACTTCCTTCATGAGCAATCTTTTCTATGAACTCTTTAAGCAGAAAAAGCTGCGTCCCATACCGGGGATAAACATTGCACACAGCACAGGTCCTCTTCGGAATGGATCTCGGTGTACAGTTTTGAAGTCAAACAGCAAATTGTTCGCCTCGTAGAGAAGATGTTCAACATCTACCCAGATCTGAGTGCTGGACTGTTGAAACAGAGGGTGTCCTATAATGAGATGAGATCCCAGCTACGCAAGCTAAACCTGAGATGCGGCTTCATGTACTTGGCAAAACTCATCTTGAGCTTCCAGAATACAACACACACATTTTCCACTGCCAAGGAGGCGCAAGACTTGTGGGGCTACAGCACATTGCACCCGTATTGGCTAAACTGTTTAGGATAGATGGCCAGTCCCATATAGGCTACCACAAAATTCCTTTTAGTTTTTTCTTCCAGTTGATGTCTGTCCCCCTTCGTTTACGCTGCCGAATTTATATCCCAGTGAAGAATTGGCCTATAGGTCATGATTGATTATTGTGAAGATCTAGATTATAGACTGCATTTCTTGCACATACCCTCTTATTTTTTTCAGGTTTTTTGTACATAGTATAGAGCACATACATGCCTAATACAAATTGAAGGTACATTATGTTTAGGATCATTTATACCATTTTGCTAATGATAATGGACCAGGAGCTCTTGCTCCTACAGACATCCTGTTTGACTGTTTAGGCTTGCATTTCTGTTGTTATATTTAGCCTACTTTTTTCCCCTTCATTTCCTACCCTAATTCATCAAGTCTGCAATTTACATTTAAAGGTCTGAAACCCTGTTAAGCATACGTGCAGGCGAGGGGGGACAGGACTGGGGTAGGAGGCATTAAAATGAGTGAGCTAGGAGGAGCCTAGAAGGGTGACGGAAGGAGGAATGGGAAGGGGGAATGCGTCACGGGTGGGTTTCTGGCGGGGAAAGGGTGGGTTTCCCTGTGGTTCCTACTTTTTGTTTCACATCCATGGGCTTATTGACGCAAAAGATAACAATTACATTATTAATAATACATAATTTTTTTAAACAACGGCAATGCTAGCTATTCTCTTCTGGAATTGAAAGGCCTAACTGTCCTATTAAAAGTTCCAGCTGTCTTGATATCCTAGCAAGAAACCATATTGATATAGCAATGCTCCAAGAAACACACCTGCTCCAAAAGAACTCACATAGAATATAGAACCATTTGTACAAACTGGCTGATGTTTCATCAACCCCAAACAAACCTAAAGGTGTAATCATAATGATATAAAAGAAACTCAAAATTACCATCTTGGGTAAAGGCAAAGAYGAAGAAGGCAGAATCACTTCCCTTAACACTAGAACTGCTGGGCCTTAAGGGACCCCCCCCCCTTCAAGTTAATGAGCATTCATTCTGACTGCAGCAATTCTTAACGGTGTAATTCATTAATAATTTCATATATGCTATTGCGRAAAAAATGATGATGAAAACATCAGTAGCCTAAACATCATTATAAGCGCCAATTGTGCTTGATAAATAATGAAAATCAGCACAAAAGCAATAATGGCATTATAGTGAATATAAGTGTCAATATGACAGCAGTCAAACATAGTCCATTATTGTCAGTGCTTGCTATTCTATAAAAACTTGTTCCAAATGTCAGAACCATGGCAAATTTGTCTGTTTCCAGGCGTCACCTTCTAGTTTCTTTGTCATCAAAATGGAGKTAACACATGATCTCTCTGAAGCGATCCAGTGACATGGTTTCTCCAAAGAAAGGTGTCCCATACATTTTGTGCTGATAATCGGCCCGTAGCATTGTCACCGGCTTGTTCTATCCAAATGGTGCTGTCTCTTCCTCGCTCCTGTCTCACCATGTCATTTGGTGGTAGCCCGGTCGGCTTTCTTGTGCAATAGGCCTCAGAGGTGTAGGCTGAGGCTYGGAATCCGAAGAATAATCATCCATTTCTTCGCCACCATCGGAGTCGTTTTTATTCAGATTTTGTCAATTACGCACGCTCTCCCTGTGTACTCCAAGTAGGCCAGAGAAGACTGATGAGACTGCTTGGACTGCTGTTCCTCATTTACAATTGGTGATTACATAATTATTAACATTCGCTTCCCCTTGCTCATCAACTCACCCATCATACTACTTCATTTATTTAATCTGTTGTTATATGTGTGAAGGTAGTTTTGTTATAGTTTAGGTTCAGTTTTGAGGCAATTATCAGGGTGATTATCAACTGGGTACGGCTCTTTCAAATGTCGGGAGAAGGAGCGGTCAAGGGCAATGGGGGGAAACCAAAAAATGACATGCCCTCCTGAAACTGATTATAACTCCAGTTCTGTTTGTCATGTTAAGATTCTAACAACGACAGTGTGTAGTATAGCATTTAGGAAAAGTCAAGGACAGAGGGAGGCATGATTTTAAAAAATGGTAGAGTAATACAAATAAAATAATCATGACTGCTTTAGCGGTTCTAGTGTTAAATGTATCCATAATGGAAAGAAAATTGCCTTTATTAATGTGGACACTCCACATTTATATGATCTGAAATGTTTGTATTCTCTGAACAGCATATTGTTAGAATTAACTGAATTCCATCTGGTTATTGGGAAAGACGAATGCCATTTTGGACATGCGGTACAAATCTAATAAGACTAACTACAATSCACATGCAACCAAGCATATACTCTCCAACATATACTWTCTGACTACAACTTAATTTATGCCTGGTGAGCACGTAAGCCTAAAGCAAAATAGTATACTTTCTACTCAAACAAGCATAAATCATTATCACTAATTGATTTCATACTATTATCTACACCTATATTTTCTTTCATTATGAAAATAGAAATTCTACATATGAGCTTATTACTGCCAAAGGTACAGGACGGCAGGCCAGGCACAGGGTCAGGTCAGGCAGAGGTCGGTAATCCAGAGTATTGGGGCAAAGGTACAGGACGGAAGACAGGCTCAGGATCAGGGCAGGCAGAAAGGCTAACTAGAAAAACAGGAACTATAGACAAGACAGGAGCAAGTGGGAAAACGCTGGTAGGTTTGATGAACAAACAAACAGAGAAGACAGGTATAAATAAACAGGGAATAATGGGGAAGATGGGCAACACCTGGAGGGAGGTGGAGACAATCACAAAGACAGGTGAGACAGATCAGGGTGTGACAATTCAAGAAGATATCAGATTTGGAAATGTTGTCAACTGTCTTAGGGCGTTCTCAACAAACATTTTCAGACCAGGTAGCTATTACTTTTTCCAAAGTCAAGACAGAACTTAATTTATTGATAAGACAGAGAGCAGAATTTGCCATCAATCAAGTAAGATTCAACTATTACTTCCATGGTAATCGTAATTCAAAAGGCACTCACACATCTGAGCAATCTTTTTTGCAGGTGCATGGCAACAGTTGAACACAAAAGCGCTGACGAAGGCTGTGAGGCCGATAGGTAAGCTTATTAAAGATCAGTGATACTATCAAGAGCAGTGTGCGGTTTCCTTTTTCCTTCTTCCATGGTAATCGTCCCAGTCATKTATTGGCCAAATAGCTACACAGTAATGATCAATTAGCTGATATAGCAACTATTGAATCTGAAACAAGGGAATTACTATCAGAACCCAAATTAATCAATCAAATATTCTCCCGCTTCAATAAAGAACTGCACACCTCTGATTGTAAATCCACACAAAGCCAGACTAAGTCCTTCTAAAAGAACTAAGGACTCCTCTTCTCTCAACAAAGGAAGCCACTCAACCTCGGTGGTCGGACCAGCAGGCTGCTCGGTGAGCTTTGCATCACTCAGTCTCGACATGGTGGTCCTCAGTTTTTTGCTCTTGGCAATGGCCAGCCATTTTTGGATATCCATGCTGATCAAAGCTTAGCTAACTAGCTACTATTATTCAGCATACCAAAACTTAAYGAAGTTAGTAGCTACTAGCTAGCCTATTATTAGCTGTCTAGAAAAGTTAACTACTTATTTCTCTCTTTGACCCCACCCTGGGATCCAATGAGCTTCATAAACAAGGTAATGAAGGTGGTACCTTGTGACATTGCATGGCAAGCTGCCMAATCAGAAAGCATTTTTTGTTAACTGCTAAAAATAACATTACAAATAATGTCAACATCCCCCCTCCCTSCCCCCTCCTCAGATCATGAGTGCACACCCGACACATGGCCTCTGCCCCAGTCTACATTACTGGCAGGCCCAGTGGTGCTACATTGTGAAAACCGGGCATTGCAATTCTTATACCATTTGTTATGTCTATGGGGAAACAAAACTGGGAAGGGGGAGGGGCACACATTTAATCTGGGGGGTCCACGTCCAGCTTTGCCACCCCGTAGAGCCAGCCCTATCACTAACTTTGATAAACACAGGTATGAAACTGTTTTCTGAAATCTTGTCGTCCCACGTCGAGACWTACAAATTCGTCCATTTGGGTTTGTTAAAAAGCATTTATACTCAGACAACGTCAGTCGACTATTACATATCTTAGATGCTTCATCAGAAACAGCATCTTCTTGGGTTGTATTATCTCTCGATGCAGAAAAAACTTTTGATAGACTGGAATGGTCATATCCTTGGTCAGTCTTGGAACATAGGGGAATTGGTCCAATTTCATTAATATGATTAAAATACTATATCCCAATACCTCAGCCATAGTTATTACAGGTAATATCTGCTCTGCTCCGCTCAGAATCGCTAGAAGCAGCAGACAAGGTGATCCAATTTTGCCTTTGCTATTCTTATTATCTATGGAACCCCTGGCCCAAGTAATTCGTCAGTCGAAGGAAATAACACCAATTTCCCTCAAATCTACAGATCACTTCATCTCAGTATACACAGACAATATTTTATATATCTAGACAATGTATCTCAATTGCTCTCAAATGCATTGAAGATCATAGATAAATTCAGCATAATCTCAAGCTATAGAATTAAACCAACCAAATCAGCCCTACTGCCTCTCAAAACCCCAATGAAGGACATCTCGATTTATGGAATCCCAATCGTTTCCCATTTTATATATTTGGGAGTAAATATATTTCCTTCCGTAGATAAAACCATTGCCAGAAACAGAACGCTCAAATAAATGTAGTATGACCTCACTAGATGGAATAATATACCAGTTGTTTTGAACGGCAGAATATCTAAATGAATATATTACCACGTGCTGAATTTCTGTAGTTCAGTGCTTCACATGGCTCCCCCTCCTGGCTATTGGGATGAAATATATTGTGTGGTTTCAAAATGTATATGGCAAAGTAAATGATCCCTGATAAAAATTAACACATTTAGAAAGAGGGAAAGACTTGAAATTGAAATTGTATTTCATGGCACTAACATTTCGCCCCATCCTAAAATGGTTTAGACATGATTCTTCTGCCCCCTGGCTGAGGGAAATAAGGTGTCTCCTATTGCTCTGGAAGAAATGATCTTCACTGATATATCCATTAGTCAATGTAAACTACGCATTGGTCCTATTATTGCTCATGAAATTTATATTTGGTGTAAAATGGAAAAACAATGTACCTGGGAATCAAAATGGCATGCCCATACTCCAATATCTCAAAATAATGCCTTGCGAACTGGAGGGCGGCCTTTTGCATCCCCCCAATTGCCCAAATTTGGAATGTGTACCCTTACCGATATCTGGTTTGAAAGAATTCCAATATTTGGAAGATACATAAACATTACCATTTACAATTTAGGTCAGCTATGTTGGCCTGTGGAGTCCCTTGGGAAACCCAACTACCAAACCATTGAATGATGGGATTTATAAATAAATTATCTGGGCTCCCAAAAGGACTGATCTCTATAAAATATAAACAACCTTTGGAAAGTTCATATTCTGAGCTAGCCATTAAAAAAAGTATGGTCCACAGATCTAATTGAATCTGAACAACCCTTTAACTGGAACAAAATATGAAAAAATATGACCTTGGCATCCAGTAAACCATCAATTTATACATTTTAAGTTTGTTCACAGACTGTTTTTAACACCAAGAAGACGTTTTACGATTAAATTGGCCCCAACTCCCAACTGTTCACTGTGTCCCCTAATCAGGTAAGCACAATTGGTGTGGGAGTATGATGTGGGAGTGCCCTGCAGTTAACTGCTTCTGGGGCAAAGTTACAAAATTCATTTAGAGGTAAATGAATGCTTTGCATCTATTATGTTACTTAACAATTCATCTTGAATCTCTCAGTCAATCAGAGAATATTACTGCTGGCAGGCAGCACTGCCGCACATTTTTTGGGGGGCTCTAAGACGGCAACCACCTCACAAGCTAGATTTCCATCCAATCGGTGACAGATTTTCATGTGAATATTCTAAAATCCACATAAAAACAACAAAGGTTGTGTGCGATGACGTAGTGCACATAAAAATACATTTTGCAGTTCAATTCCCATGTACAGAATAAACATTTTAAGTTAAATGGGTTTCCATCGCATTTTCAACTGAAAACTGATTGTAACGATCGTCTTCGGGAGAAAGAGAGGAGGACCAAAGCGCAGCGTGGTAAGTGTTCATGATGATGTTTTTAATTAAACTCAGAACACTAAACAAAACAATAAACGATGTGAACAAACGAAACAGTACTGTGTGGCGACAAACACTGACACGGAAGACAAACACCCACAAACCAAAAGACAAAACAGGCTACCTAAATATGGTTCCCAATCAGAGACAACGACTAACACCTACCTCTGATTGAGAACCATATCAGGCCAAACACAGAAACAGACAAACTAGACATACAACATAGAATGCCCACTCAGATCACACCCTGACCAAACAAAACATGCAAAGCAAACTATGGTCAGGGCGTGACACTGATGGTTTTCTCACCCCCAAAAATTGCGTTATATTGCGGGTGTGCCCACTCGGATTTTGGCATGTGCGATCTAGCCAACAGCTCACAAATACGGTGCATGTATAGTCTACATGATGCGATTATTATGGACAAAAGAGCGAGATCATTTTTATTTGTCAAACGGCAGCCGAGCATTRATGATCATGTCACCAGAATAAGACCCTCTATATTTATTGGAAAGGAGCATCAAGTTCATCACCTTGCACTTTCACCACCCTGTGAAGTTCATCACAACTTATTTTATCTGTAGCCTAATACACTGCCTGCTTTCCAGACAATTCGTAGTGGGAGGACCACACAACATGTCATCTCGTGACTCCAAGTTTACTTCGATATGATGGTTATTATATCAATATTTGAGCATAAAATGGATGGGTTAGAGGGAGACTGACGGGCAACCTTGGTTTCTGGGTTGGATGGGAAGGGGTGGGAGGCCTGGGGGGGTRATGGTTTCCAGGTGGGGAGGGAGGATGCGGGCAAGTGGATGGGGTTATCTTTGTATGCATTTCTTTGATAATTTTTTTGTACCTATAACTCCCCCTCCAAAAAAKATATATACATAAATAATTWAAAAGTTGGTCACGATTTTTTTAATTAAAAAAAACAGCTAGATCAACAATAAAACAGAAACACAAGTCTGATGGATTGATGTTGAGGCAGGACCAACCAGAAGTGCATAGCGGTGTAATGGTGTGTTGAATACCTGAGGCTCCTGTAGAGAGAGGCACGGGGATGCATGGGTCTCACTACAAATGCGCTCTACTTTAGCCTGCACCTAAAACCGCTCTACTTTAGCCTCCACCTAAAAGTGCTTTACTTTAGCCTGCACCTAAAAGCAAGGCAGTTACCCCCCAACAACAACAACAACAACGGTGTCGATGACATGGCAGCCCCCCACACCTTTCGGATTCAGAGGGGTTGGGTTAAATGAAGGAAGTCACATTTTGGTTAAATGCATTCAGTTGTGCGATTGACTAGGTATCCCATTTCCCTTTCCCTAAAATGACTGCTGTTTTTCATTTCCTCCAAAGAGATGTGACGGCCATGGCAGTAATGGCGCTGATGAATGCCAGAATAAACAGACGGTGGGAGACAAGACAAAGAAGAAGATAAATGTGTCCAAGGGTAGAGTTCTTGGCAGTTCAGAATTCAGACAAAATCTGAAGTTCATATTGATCATCTATTCACTGAAAAAGGGTCTCCCAGACTTTATTCAGAACATGTGCCTATACTGTAGTTATGACAGCATAAGGTTCTCCTTTAACTGATATAGCTATAAACATTTACATCTCTCTCTCTCTCTCTCTCTCTCTCTCTCTCTCTCTCTCTCTCTCTCTCTCTCTCTCTCTCTCTCTCTCTCTCTCTCATATGATGACTTAATATATGGGAAGACATTCTGTGTTTGGAGAAGTGAAACGATATAGTGTAGCAGATCAGCCGTTCTGATCACACACAGGACCTGTCTGTGATCAGAGTGCTGGGAAGCCCTGTGCCCAGACACAGCTAGTCGATAGCCCCTACACTCCATCATAGCTCCACACTCTCCCTGGCACCAGCGCTTGGTGAGCTCTCTCTGGGGAGGAGTTGTATGGGGTGCAATGGCACCTTACTTTGCCAACATTATTGCACGGCTGGCTGATCCAGGCCTGTCTTTGGCAGGTGAGGGATGCCCACGGGTTGGGCATGACAGAAATGGAAGCCTGTGTCTCCCAGGCAGGAGCAGATATATGGTGCCAGGGCTGGACATAGGTGCTGCTGGTTTGTTCTGAGACTTTGCCATGGTAGTACAATGTATGGAAAGGGCCTTCTGTGCTCTTTTTCCCTCATTCTGTTCCATCATGGATTTTTTAGCTGTGAGGAGCCAACAGCTTTCAGTGCTTATCCGCACAGTGTCTTAAAACCCTGCAGTAAATCAGTGCCAGGGAAAGTGCAACGGAAAAAATCTTGTTAGATTTATCGGCTTAGAGCCTTGTAAACAAATGTTGAATGCGTACCGAGTTCTAAGCCTTTAAAAGTGTTTTGGAGCAGTTTGTCATTCTTTTTGCTGAGCTTTTTGTCTCTGGTCATTTTAGAGAGTGAGCAATAAAAGCATCTAAATGTAATAAACAAAACAGCCTTTTCCTCATTTAATAAGGACTGCTGTATCTTAGAAAATTGTAGAGTTAATTAGAAGTATTCATGCACCATGCTCTTGCCTAGACATGAAGCTTGTCTTTTATAGAAAGGAAGAGCTTACCTGTGGTTTAAAGACAGAAACACTTTATACTCTCCATATACTGGACCTTACCAAAGACCTCCACTTTAATCTGCTCTTGAAACGTGAAATTTAGATGGATATACAATGACAAATGCTCTGGGTTTTCTTAAAGCCAGCCCTTATGAGAATGTACAGTTGGCATTAATATTAATGCGTCATTATCACCTGTCTGGTCTCCTAAATAAGTGCAGTTGTGTCAGGTCTGGTATAGATCACTTGGATAGGGCACACTTTGAAAAACCACTCTTTGAAGAGCTTTGTGAATTAATTGGGGGAATTGCAAATCAGGTAAATTGGCCAAATAACTCATTGTCACATTCAATCAATAAACTTTGTAAATCAACTCATTTAATTTATAAATGATCTTATATAGATCAAGCGGCCAATTAAACAATTAGCAGACATTTACCAATTAATTAATTTAACCATTAATCACACCATTACTGTTCAGATTTTAAGCCAGCAATTTTGGGAACAGGCAGGAAGCCTGGCGTTTGAGGCAGTACGTCATGGATGGAAAGTGCAGCTTGTGACACAGCTAGATTTACTGTGCTAAAAAGCAATGCAATTAGGAGAGAGGTTGGGAGGCAAAACTGGGGTTCAGCGCATGGCCTCTGGTTTCAGAGGAGAGGGAGCTGAGGAGGGGTTCAGCGCATGGCCTCTGGTTTCAGAGGAGAGGGAGCTGAGGAGGGGTTTCAGCGCATGGCCTTGGTTTCAGAGGAGAGGGAGCTGAGGAGGGGTTTCAGCGCATGGCTCTGGTTTCAGAGGAGAGAGAGCTGAGGAGGGGTTAGCGCATGGCTCTGGTTTCAGAGGAGAGGGAGCTGAGGAGGGTTCAGCTGAGGAGGGGTTACCGCATGGCCAACACACACAACACAACACACAACAACAACACACACACACAAACACACACACACAACACACAAACACCAACCACACACACACACACACACACACAAGTTCTCACACGTCACACCAGCACCAGCACACACACACATTCTTCTGATGGAAAGTACAAAATATGACCTTGTTAAAACACACTCAAGTTAATTTGGTTAGTAGTACATTGCTTCAGAAAATATATTTGGAAGAATGTCCTTCCATATCTTTTTTGAATATATTTGCAAGATTCTATAGAGAACACTCTAACATCAATTTCAATCAATATCTGATTAAGATCATATAATAATAGATCTTATATAATAGATCACTAAAGGTCATAAAAACAAGTTGTTTTGTAACGACTAAGAAACAATGTAATGTATTTCAAATGAAAGGTTTATAGGTACAGTATAACGGCATACAGTACATAATCAGTTTGCTTTATGTCATCCATTGGTGATGGATCCAGGTAGTGCTCTGCCCTGGCGCTGTCCAGGCCTTGAGTTGCTGATTACCTGATCCGTCTTAGCTCAGTCAGCGGGAGGTGACAGCCGCCCTCTCCCTGATACCCACTGACCACTGGGCTTGGCATGCTCTCTACCCATCTGCCCTCTCCCCTCCTCCTACCTACCTACCGACTCCCTACTCCCTCGTTCACACGCTTCTCTTTGCCTTTGCAGAAGGAATGGGGACTACTTCCCTGGTGCTGGAGAAGCGGAAGTCAAGGCGAACTGAACTCTTTCTGACTATGGACTCCTGTGTATCAATACGGCTTTGGCTCTGGCGGAACCCCCTTCTTTCATTCTGGCAATAAATGTAAGTTGCCCAGCCGGGTATTTTATTATGTTATACTGAACAACTATTTACTGTTTGCTAGCTACATGAACGTAWTTGTATGTGCACCAACATGTTTCAGGTTGAAAGTTCATTGTGTAATGTCATGTTAACAGTTTTGCTGGCTTTAAATATGTGCTTACACATTTTGCCCTATAATTTATTCTTACATCATGTCATGTAATCAATTCAATTCAATTTGCTTTTTCAATTCAATTCATGTAATCTCTTTTTGTGTTTACGACTACATTCGAGACATTATTTGAGTGTAGGTGGGAGGAGTTTCCCCCCATCATTATCTATGTTATGTCAGAGAGCTTCCATTGTCACAGATGGATCCACTCCGTTCAATTTCTACAGGCTCCTTCAGGTCAGCTCAGCGCGTCACCATGTTTCATGGAGACCTCCGTGAATGACCATATGTCCCAGTCTTCCCCTTGTCCTTCTATCTAATGCCTACCCATTCCAGCAAGATTATGACGTGGTTCATAACTGTCCCCATTACATGAAACATTTTATTTCACAAGTTTTGTTTTAGCTGGCATTTATTTCAATTTTATACAGATGTGTGAAATAGTAATGATAATCACCTAATTATTACTCATGAATGTTTTCTGGTTTCCATTATTTTGTACCAGGTGGTTGATTATGTTAAATTCTTCAGTTTCAGTTCCAGAAAGTATCCACTGTCATCACATACTTTATAGAGCTGGGMAATATAGACACAAATCCATAGCACGATAAATCTTCTGAATTATCACGATAACGATAAATAGAACTATAAGTTCATAAAATGAATGTGCACCACAATTATTACCCTTAAAACTGCTACTACTTTGAATGCTGTAGATATCATTTGTCCCGTTTACAATCACCTATATTAGCAAACATATTTGATTTCAAACTTTACATTTTTCTRGTAGGGCTCTATAGCTAATTTATTGTATTTAATGATTTCAGCAAAATGTCCAGCATAAGTGGTCAGTTCCGTTGTTGTCCACAGGACTGCAAAACAAATTATATGAAAATCAAATGAATAGTCTTTTTCAGTATTTTCAAGTTCTACATTCTGATTTGGTATCCTTTTTGGCAAGGTTCTGGGTGTCTTCAGGGTTTCTTATACCTACCGCTTCCTTCCGAAATCCTGATTTAATTTCAAACTTTAAACCATGACAAAAGCCATAGCATCAGGGATAATAGATATGTGTAGATGAACAGTGTCAGGTAAARTGCTGTGAAAGACATTTCATGTGTTTTATATCAGTGTGTCTGAATTGTCCAGGAACACTTGAATCACTCAGTGTCAACCAAATACGCTGTAATGAGACTTGCCTCTTATCATCTGAAGACCCATATGTCTTTCTGCTGTCACTCAGGCTAACACAAAGGAAAAGGCTTTCAAGTCTTTTCAGGCACTTTCGCTATATGACATTAATGCACTATACATCAAGAATTGGTCATACAGGATTATTTCACTCCATGTCTGATAGAATGAGGGCTGGGGTCACAGTTCTGTCTTTGGAGCTAATTTCAAACATCTGTAGTTCCACAAGACAAAATGATTAAAATAAACAGAATACCGAGACTGAAATATTGTGGTTTGCGGTGTAATTGTTTCCGACCACTTTTGGTTTCACCAGGAAAGACATCATTCAGAGCTTGGTATTTGTTTTCCTGTACTTGCTGTTGTTTTCGTTGTTATTCTTTGTTGTTATAGTGCATCAGCTGTGGTTTTAATGCAACCCACCATTATCTTGCTGTGAAATACCCTACAGTAAACGTTTTGTATTCTCTTTGTGAGCATTATCTGCCAGTCTTGCCTTCTGTGATACAACCTGACTGGTATGAGCTGCCATATTTATTAATACCCTCCCAATCCCTCTGCCTCATGCTTTAGCTATTCTCTTCCAGCTAGTCGAGGCAGCCTGGCCTGGCAGTAAAAAGTCTGGTTTGGGACTGTTTTCAGCAGGACGTGTGTGAGGGGAGTGTCTGTTTGGGGAACTTTGCATTGCTACCGTCGTTGCCAATACAAACTGTTACCTGTCTAGGATGGTAAGCAGTGCCCAGTGGTATCAAATGAAAATGGGTTCACATGGTTGTTTTTTGGGGGGGTTGATGGRTTTGGGTTCTGGATGGGGTGGGGTGGGCACAGCATACTAGCCTCCTTTCGGTTGTCACAACTGGTAAATAATTGACTTTGAGCTTGAAGAGACCTTTAATTATCCCCACCTGTGTCTAGATGCAATGGGAGGGTCGAGATGAAGCCATTAGCTGTCTCTACACTGGCACCACCAAGACTTTGTATACATCTGTGTCTTATTTTCTTTTCTGGCACAATCAGTCCAGCAAGCTAACTAGGCATGACCGGATTTGGCAAGTTCCAAGGACTCTGGCAAAGTTATATGAGGAAGAAACTGAGAAATTAAGAGAGGGGGTGAGGTTACACAGGGACGTGTTGAATTTTCTCCCCTGCCTGTTACTTTAGTTGAGCGTGTTGCTTGGAGTTGCTGTTGTGTTGCTGAAAATAATTGGATAGACAGTTGGAAGAGAGAAATGGGGAAGAAATAGAGAGGAATCTGAGAGAGGGTGCTCAACAAGATGAGATGTATTTCAGAAGAAATCAAAATAAAAGCCCAAACTTACGAGACTTTATTATGAATGACACTAATGTAGGAGACACAGCTAGTGCACTAGCAACAGATAGTGTACTAACAGACTCACCGTGTCTTGAGGCAACTACTATACAGCCGACCAATTTTCTCATCTGTCAGAATACAACTTAACGTACAGTATATGTGTAAAATGTTAAGAAACCAATTACTGTCACGCCCTGACCATAGATTGCTTTGTATGTTTCTATTTTTAGTTTGGTCAGGGTGTGATGTGGGTGGGTATTCTATGTTGTAGGTCTACGTTTTCTGTTTCTATGTGTTTGGCCTGGTATGGTTCTCAATCAGAGGTGTTTGTTGCACCTGTCAGAACTGTTCTTTGGTCATATTGTTGTTTTTGTTCGTGTATTCATTTTTGATTAAAAGTATTATGGATACGTACCACGCTGCACTTTGGTCCTCCTCTCCTTCTCCCGACAACTTTCGTTACAATTACACCGTTATGCACTCGGTGATAATATAATTCCAACATTATATTACTTAAATAAAAGGCTATGTCTATATGGGAAATAWTTGTAGCAATCATTGTTTTCCAAATACAAATGGAGCAAATAGGAGTAAATTACTATTCTTTCCAGCTCACACATTAGTCAATGATTCTTGCATGCCCAACATTCAACAGAGTATTACCAGACAACTGGTTAGTCCTATTGACCATCAATTTCAAATATACCGTAGTTCATAATAGGAACAAACTCATTTCATATATTCAATATTGTCCGTTTTGATTAGCAGAGTCTAACCTGGGTCAGTCCCAGTAAGTGAGCATGTTGTCATAGCCATTTACAGCAATGACCTGATATGAGCCCCAGACTTGTGTGTTCATGTAAATGGCCACATCTGTGTAAAACCACCTGCTCCTAACCTCTGCTGCCTTAACCCTCAAGCAACTTCAGCCATTCTCTCTATACTGTACATGCCACATGCTTAGCATATTACAAGGTTTGTAAAGTCAATATTCTGTATATATGATAAGCTCACACAATGTTTGTATTGAATTGTCCAGAAATAGAATTGATAGTAGAAGAAGAAAATATAGGAAACACTGCCATCCAGCCACTACACACCAGACCAACCACTATCTGTGGTTGTGATAATCCCAACACTATTGGAGCATATTTGCATTCATTTATATGCATTTACTTTTTTTCTGTCCGATGCTACCTTTATTTATTTATATGCTTACCTTGAGTGTTTGTTTTCGTTTTAGTCCCTTGAACCTTGCCACCCTGTGTGTGACACGCGGGCTGTGAGGGAAGATGGAGAGGCGGACTGGTTCAGAATGATCACTATCATTAACATTCATGGGGGGGTTCACTTATCATCCCTGACTGGAGGGACATGGCAGCCATTATGAGACGTCCGCAGGTGGAGCGCCATGATACATATTGCATTGTGCCACAATGGATTTATGTATTCGGTAACAAAAGAAAAGTCTAATGAAAAAATAAAGAAGGCAATCCTTTATTCCTCGCTCCACTTCAAGTGATGCCATGATGTCCTGCGATGAGGAGGAGCATGGGGAATTCCACGGCTGGGCGCTGTCCTGTCACTCGGGCTCTATATGAGGGACCACACCACACTACACCTGGGCTTTTACCACTACTCTGTGTGAGGGAACACACCACACCACACTACACCTGGGCTTTTACCACTACTCTGTGTGAGGGACCACACCACACCACACTACACCTGGGCTTTTACCACTACTCTGTGTGAGGGACGACATCACACTACACTGGCTTTACCACTATTGTGTTGAGGACCACATCACACTACACCTGGGCTTTTACCACTACTCTGTGTGAGGGACCACACCACACTACACCTGGCTTTTACCACTACTCGTGTGAGGGACGACACACACTACACCTGGACTTTTACCACTACTCTGTGTGAGGGACCACATCACACTACACCTGGCTTTTACCACTACTCTGTGTGAGGGACCACATCACACTACACCTGGGCTTTTACCACTACTCTGTGTGAGGGACCAACTCACACTACACCTGGGCTTTTACCACACTCTGTGTGAGGGACGACATCACACTACACCTGGGCTACCACTACTCTGTGTGAGGACCACATCACACTACACCTGACTTTACCACTACTCTGTGTGAGGGACCACATCACACTACACCTGGCTTTTACCACTACTCTGTGTGAGGGACCACATCACACTACACCTGGGCTTTTACCACTACTCTGTGTGAGGGACACATCACACTACACCTGGCTTTTACCACTACTCTGTGTGAGGGACCACATCACACTACACCTGGACTTTTACCACTACTCTGTGTGAGGACCACCACATCACACTACACCTGGGCTTTTACCACTACTCTGTGAGGGAACACACACCACACTACACTGACTTTACCACTACTCTGTGAGGGACCACACACACTACACCTGCTTACCACTACTCTGTGTGAGGGACCACACACACACACTACACCTGGCTTTTACCACTACTCTGTGTGAGGGACCACACCACATCACACTACACCTGGGCTTTTACCACTACTCTGTGTGAGGACACATCACACTACACCTGGTTTTACCACTACTCTGTGTGAGGACACATCACACTACACCTGGCTTTTACCACTACTCTGTGTGAGACCACATCACACTACACCTGACTTTTACCACTACTCTGTGTGGGACCACATCACACTACACCTGGGCTTTACCACTACTCTGTGTGAGGGACCACATCACACTACACCTGTACTTTACCACTACTCTGTGTGAGGACACATCACACTACACCTGGGCTTTTACCACTACTCTGTGTGAACCACACCACACACACTACACCTGGGCTTTTACCACTACTCTGTGTGAGGACCACACCACACCACACTACACCTGGCTTTTACCACTACTTGTGTGAGGACCACATCCACACTACACCTGGCTTTTACCACTACTCGTGTGAGGACGACATCACACTACAACCGGGCTTTTACCACTACTCTGTGTAGGGACGACATCACACCACACCGGGCTTTTACCACTACTCTGTTGAGGGACCACATCACACTACACCTGGCTTTTACCACTACTCTGTGAGGACACATCACACTACACCTGGCTTTTACCACTACTCTGTGTGAGGACGACATCACACCACACTACACCTGGCTTTTACCACTACTCTGTTGAGGACCACACCACACTACACCTGGCTTTACCACTACTCTGTGTGAGGACCACACCACATCACACTACACCTGGCTTTTACCACTACTCGTGTGAGGACCACATCACACTACACCTGGGCTTTACCACTACTCTGTGTGAGGACACATCACACTACACTGGCTTTTACCACTACTCTGTGTGAGGACCACACACACTACACCTGGCTTTTACCACTACTCTGTGTGAGGACCAACACCCACTACACCTGGCTTTACCACTACTCTGTGTGAGAGGACGACATCACACTACACCTGGGCTTACTACTACTCTGTGTGAGACCACCATCACACTACACCTGGACTTTTACCACTACCGTGTGAGGTACCACACCACACTACACCTGGGCTTTTACCACTACTCTGTGTGAGGGACCACATCACACTACACCTGGGCTTTTACCACTACTCTGTGTGAGGGACCACACCACACCACACTACACCTGGGCTTTTACCACTACTCTGTGTGAGGGACGACATCACACCACACTACACCTGGGCTTTTACCACTACTCTGTATGAGGGACCACACCACACTACACCTGGGCTTTTACCACTACTCTGTGTGAGGGACCACACCACGCCACACTACACCTGGGCTTTTACCACTACTCTGTGTGAAGGACCACACCACACCACACTACACCTGGACTTTTACTGGGGTTTGCCTATCTGCTCTCAGGGCTCCTTAGGACACTGGCAACAGAAGGGACAATACAGTCTCACACCAGGCACAGTCAGCTGTGCTGTAGTAGGCTCTCTGAAGGATTCTGAAACGAGTCCAGTAATTCTTCCTAATAGATCATACTGTTTTTGTAGGTCAAGTAGGTACAGTGCCTTCTGAAAGTATTCATACCCCTCCAACTTGATTGGAGTCCACCTGTGGTAAATTCAACTGACTGGACATGATTTGAAAAGGCACACACCTGTCCATATAAGGTCTCACAGTTGACAGTGCATGTCAGGGCAAAAATCCCACCCATGAGGTCGAAGAAATTGTCCATAGAGCTCCGAGATAGATCTGTGTGGTGGCAGCATCTTGCTGTGGGAATGTTTTTCAGCGGCAGGGACTTGGAGACTAGTCAGGATCGAGGCAAAGATGAATGGAGAAAAGTGCAGAGAGATCATTGATGAAAACCCACTCCAGAGCGCTCAGGGCCTCAGACTGGGACAAAGGTTCACCTTCCAGAAGGACAATGACCCTAAGCACACAGCCAAGACAATGCAGGAGTGGCTTCGGGACAAGTCTCTGAATGTCCTTGAGTGACCCAGCCAGAACCCGGACTTGAACCTGATCTAACATCTCTGGAGAGACCTGAAAATAGCTGTGCAACGACGCTCCCCATCCAACCTGACAGATCTTGAGTGGATCTGCAGAGAGGAATGAAAGAAACTCTTCAAATATAGGTGTGCCATGCTTGGAATGTTATACCCAAGAAGACTTGAGGCTGTAATCGCTGTCAAAGGTGCTTCAACAAAGTACTGAGAAAAGGGTCTGAATACTTATGTAAATGTGATATTTCAGTTTTTCATTTTTAATAGATTTTTTCAAATTCTTTAAACCTATTTTTGCTTTGTCATTATGGGGTATTGTGTGTAGATTGATGAGGGGAAAGAACAATTTAATCAATTTTAGAATAAGGTTGTAACGAAACAAAAATGTTGAAAAAGTCAAGGGTTTGAATACTATCCAAATGCACTGTAGTTTCATTACAAACTCACCTACAAGATAGAAAAATCTGACTTTCATTTGGATTAAAAAAATCCATTCAGACTGGACAAATATTTTATGTCAGAATTATCTGGTTGACAGTTACAGTGTCTTCAGAAAGAATTCACAACCCTAGTTGTGTTACAGCCTTAATTTGGATTAAATTTAGATTTTGTTGGTAAATGGCTTACACACAATACCCCATAATGTCAAAGTGGAATTACGTTTTTAGACATTTTTACAAATTAATAAAAAATGAAAAGCTGAAATGTCTTGAGTCAATAAGTATTCAACCTCTTTGTTATGGCAAGCCTTTAAAAGGTCAGGAGTAGAAATGTGTTTAATACGTCACTTAACCTCTCTTGGGTAGGGGGCAGTATTTTCATGTCCGGATGAAAAGCGTGCCCAAAATAAACTGCCTGTTACTCAGACCCAGAAGCTAGGATATGCATATAATTGGTAGATTTGGATAGAAAACACTCTAGAGTTTMTATAACTGTTAAAAGTATGTCTGTGAGTATAACAGAACTGATATGGCAGGCGAAACCCCGAGGACAAACCATCCCCTCCAAAAAAGTATTCAGCCTACCACTGTTTTCAATGGCTGTCACTTTTATTATAAGGCAAAATCCTCCCAGATTGCAGTTCCTAGGGCTTCCACTAGATGTCAACCGTCTTTAGAAAGAGTTTCATGCTGTTTTTGGAAAAATGAGCCAGAAATTGTAGTTTTTCTAGGTGGCTCCCATTTTGGCTGTAGTGTTTCCAAGCGCGTGGAAGAGAGCGCATTCTTTGTTATTTTTCTCCGGTAAAGACAATAACGATTCTCCGGCTTAAATTTTATCGTTTATTTGCATATTAGGGTACCTAAGGTTTGATTATAAACGTTGTTTGACTTGTTTGGAAAAGTTTATTAGTAACGTTTGGGATTAATTTTGTATGCATTTTGATGGAGGGAAACTATTGACTGAAGCGCGCCAGCTAAACTGAGTTTTTATGGATATAAAGAAGGACATTATCGAACAAAAGGACCATTTGTGATGTATCTGGAACCTTTTGGAGTGCCAACAAAAGAAGATCATCAAAGGTAAGGCATTTATTATATCAATATTTCKGACTTTCGTGGCGCACCTGCCTGGTTGAAATATGTTTTTCATGCTTTTGTATGCGGGGCGCTGTCCTCAGATAATCGCTTGGTGTGCTTTCGCCGTAAAGCCTTTTTGAAATCTTACACAGCGGCTGGATTAACAAGAAGTTAAGCTCTATTTTGATGTATGACACTTGTGATTTTATGAAAGTTAAATATTTATAAATCTGTAGTTTGAATTTCGCGCTCCGCAATTTCACCGGATGTTGGCCAGGTGGGACGCTACCGTCCCACCTGCCCATAAGAAGTTAATAAGTTGCATGGACTCACCCTGTGTGCAATAATAGTGTTTAAGATCATTTTTGAATGACTCCTCATCTCTATACCTTACACATACAATTATCTGTAAGGTATCTTAGTAGAGCAGTGAATTTCAAACACAGATTCAACAACAAAGACCAATGCCCCACAAAGTAAGGTACCTGTGAGCATATCCCTTTGAGAATGATGAAGTTATTAATTACTCTTTGGATGGTGTATCAAAATCTATGGCAAGACCTGAAAATGGCTGTCTAGCAATGATCAACAACCAATTTGACAGAGCTTGAAGAATTTTGAAAAGAATAATGGGCAAATGTTGCACAATCCAGGTGTGGAAAGCTCTTAGACACTCACCCCAAAAGACTTGCAGATGTAATCACTGCCTAAGGTGATTCTAACATGTATTGACTCAGGGTGTTGAATACTTATCTAATGAAGATATATTAGTGTTTTATTTTTCACACTTTTAAAAAAAATGTTAGCATTTTTTTTCCACTTTGACATTAGAGTGTTTTGTGTAGATCGTTGACAAATTAAATTAAATCCATTTTAATCCCACTTTGTAACACATCAAAATGTGGAAAAAGTCAAAGCGTGTGAATGATTTTTGAAGGCACTGTAGCTCAGATGAGAAACCATGATTTTAATGGTTTTAATTTCAATGTTTACTTGTAAAGGAAGGGAACCTCCCTAAGCATTAATAACCGAACTGGTAAGAAGCCTCTACCTGGGGCTGCTTCTATATGTCCTGCAGTATAAATAGAATCTAGAATGGACTGATGCCATCATTCATCTCTGCTCACAAACAGACTGGGTTCTTTCCTCATTTTCCTAATGATGCTCCTGTTTTAGGTATGTTTTTAGTTAAGGTTTGCAGGATCCCAGCTTAATGGATACTATTAATCAAATGCCTGTGTACCCAAATCCAGTTTACCCAGCAAACTTGGGTGACAAAACAAATAGCCAAAATTAAAGCATTTTCAACAAGGGAATTGGCTTATTTTTCTATCCAATATTGTGAATGGAGAAAAAAAGAAACCACAGTCCCATTGTTGTCCAGGAGGTTAACCTTCACTACCTCTCCACCAGAGCCTTGACATGGTCTGCTCTCAAAGACACTAACTACTGGAATTGTGTATGGATTGCAGCATCATTGACCAAGACAGTCAGTTGTTTTGCTAATTTACTTACAGGGCCATGTGAAGCGCTTTTTAATTCTGGATGTTAATTGACTTGAGGAAGCTTTTCTGTGCCAGAGAGGATTGGCAGTCAGCAATGGGAGTTTTTCTAAMGTGTTGTCTTTGGGGGAAATATCCCAGACCGTAGCCCTCGGTTATGCCATGCCTCTATGCGGTAGATTACTCCCTGGCCCTGGCCCAAAAAAGCCTGCTTTTTAACCACTGCTCCTCCCACTTGCCTTAGGACGCTCGTGGGCTGGCAGGTTGCACAACACATTACCATCCTGCAGCTCTTAAAACACATATTAGCCCTGGAAAACAGCTGGCATCTTGGCTAGTGACGCTCTCTTGAGAAGGAAAGGACCAAATGAGGAAATGTGGGGGGAATGAATCAAATGGAATCCAGATTAAATCATGCGAGTGGATCAATCCAACAATCTGTGTACCAGCGATTTCCATTCTCTTCGGACCCATCCACTGTATATTGTTTGGAGCCCAGTAGCCTGGAAGACTGTTTGATCATTATACTGGTCAGACATGATTGTGCCTTCTTTTTTTATGAACAAGAAAGCATACCGTAGAACATGGAGGACAGTGTGTAAGAAAGTCTACCTCTATGTGATGTGTCACTCTAACTGTATGTGTGCCCCTGAAGCCATGCCAAGCTTAGTGATTTCCACTGGAGTTATGTGTAGCTCAAAATCACTGAGAGCCAACAGGCCTGTCTGATGCCTTTGGTTTTCAATCTCATGCTTCACATCCACTGCACCTCCATCATGGTCTCTTATTTACAGGCTGGACCCTGAGTCAATCCCTTGGGGAGCAGGGGGCTACCTGCCTGCCCACTGTCCCATCCCATAGCTCTGGGGAATAGGACTCATCTCCCATGTAGTGCTCTGTATTCAATGCAGTGCACTTCTGGGCTGCTGTTTGATGGCTACTCTATACCCAGGCAGTTCTTAGTGTGGCCACTCCTCATGGTTCTGAACAGCACCATTTGTTTTATCAGGTTCTTTGATTATGGATGGGTGTGTATGAGCTATTTCTGTTTAAGAAATCACACTCAATCCTGTGCTATCACAACAGTGTGTGTTATTTATCTGTATAATATAAGAGAATTATTGGCATTGATTGATTTTCATTGCAAATTTCTGAGCCGATGTGCTTTTATTTAACAGAGCGTACACATCATTTGAGTGAAAGGGTCTAGCAGGTCTGCTCCATATTCTCCCTTTTTAAATGCATCATAAATAGTACCCTATCTTTAAAAGTGCCCAAACTAAAATGTGCAGAGGAGACAGTAAATATGAGCCATTCGGTGGCTGCCTCTCTCGTCCATGACATCCAGATGAGCGTTATCAAAGCCTCTGGGATAACTAATTGTGTCTGGCTGGTACTGAATCAAACTGGACCATGGTTCCGTTTGAATCTTTAATGATTATGCTACCTATCCCCCTCCACAGACGCATGCATGCATGCACTCGCGTGCACACACACATGCACCCAGGCACACAAGACATTCTCAAGACTAAAACAGACCCTTGTCACCTTGTATCCCCTACTCCATAAAAGCTGTCAGGAATTTTCTTTTCATATTTAGTATGAAGGTGACTACTGTAGCTTTGGATATTAGGCTCTAAAACAGGGGACATATGAATAGACATAATATTATGCTTGATTACAAGCATAATACTATATACTGTATATACAGTATGCATTGAATAGAATAGATGTATTCTTTATTTCTGTATGATCCACAATAGACGAAAAGGGGTTGTCCATCGAACATTGGTTAATTTTTATTCATCAACAATTATTTAAATGTAATCCAATTCAAGATCCTTATCGATCCTACTGTGGGTATTTCAAAGTTTGCTATAGCAGCCCGATGTGACAGGATAAAGGTAAATATACCACAATGCAACAGCCCGCCACCTCCTATTGGTTTGATAGGGGAGCGAGGGATGTACACGGGCCTCATGGAGGTGGCATCTGGTGCCCAATTTGTCACGCCTGAATTACCCAGGAGCTGATAAAGGCTGAAGTTTTAATAAAAGTTGGGTGTATCAGCAGATAGCAGAGTGAAGGATACTGATGAAGTGTCTTGATGCCTATTTCCAACTACAGATAAGAACCTAAAGAGAGAGAGGTGGGTCGAAAGGGTCTAGAGCACAGTGATAATGCGCTGATTTGGAAGTGCAGTTGAATTGCAACACACATAACAGAAAAAATTATAAATAAGCAAATAAATAATGATGATGATCTAAACGAGGAGAAGCCGGGGTGGAGGCTGTGGAGTGCTGAAGCGTCTCTCCCTGTAATTTGGCCACCCGCCAGCAGCCATTGCTCACCCTCAGCTGCGGCGGCAAGCTCCAGATGTGCCAACGGCACGTTTTGGATTTTGCCAGCTGACTGCACCGTTTGATAGCCCGCTCTCTGGATGCCCATCACCGGCCGCAGAGATAGAATTAAATGATGATGATCTTCCCACAAGTTGGGTGAGGAAACAACGCATATAAATCTTGATTTCATCTCAGCGTGAGAAGTCTTTATCCATCATCACTCTTAATGAACAAGTCATTAACCGCGATGAATGGCGCTCTGGGTTCCCGCTCGCCACTGCTGCTTTTGTTTGCAGCTTTCAGGGGCAACTTCCGGTGCCCTTTGAAAGGGTCAAACTCATCTCCCCAGATGTGGGGGTAACCTCTCCCCTCCCAGGTGGTAACACCCATGTAGTAAACTGGACTGGGAAAAATGTGTAAATAGGCCTACAAATATTTTAAATATATATTTTTTGCTTGATTGTCTGTTCCTCCCTGAAGCTCTCCACACCCCATCATCCAGAGTGCCATATTAGCAGACTCAGTGGCCGCCTATTATGGTAATTCTATGTGCACAATCCTCCACTTGATTCAAGCTTGCAGTGTAAATAGAAATTGGCCTTTTGTACTAATAACAAACTCCAGAGGAGCTGTGAAATCACATTGTTGTCTTCAGCGTATTCCAGGGAGATCCCCTCTATGTTGAAGACCACCAAAATAGAGGGCATTTTACAGTTAGAAGGGTTTTATATTTAAACATAATTAAGAACTTCCTTTGTTTGATCGAGACATGATAGAGGGCTTCTATTTCATTACATGAACAGCTTCTGGAGAGCCTTTTATTTTGAATCTCTGTGTAACTAAAAGCCTTCTTAAAGAATTTAACAGCAGGCACTGTATACCCCCAGGCTAGAAAAAGCCGAATCTTCCACCTAAATTAAATTTGAATGAAACAGTTGTAATGTCCTTTTCCACTCTCTGAAGTAAAAACAATGCTTCTTTTATATGAAAAAAGGCTGCATCAATCCAACTGTACTGCACGACTGTGTTAGTGAAAATAAATAAAAGTTGACACAGTATAATTGAAGGTAAATTGTTATAATGGAGTACTGCACTTGTTTGTTTTTGAACACAAAGGAGAGGACTGGCACATGACTCTCCCTGTTAGTGGCAGCTGCCATGTTCTCCAGTCAGCTGGGACACAGTCTTCCACTGACTCGCAGCTATAAAGCTCCTCACATCCCCCTTGAGAGCCATCTCTTTTGGAATGTTTGATAATTCCCTTCACTCTAGAGACTGTATAATAGTACCAGTAGGAGCCTTTCAGAAGTATGGACACCTTTGAATGGTTATACAGTACTTTTCTGTGCATTGAAGATCCAGATGCATCGATAGTGCATCAGACATTACATTTGTAGTTTTAGATTGAATGAGTAGGTATACTTTCCATTTTTACCATTAACCATTTTGGTTTCTCATAAAAGCAATATGGAGGACAATTTGTTTCCATTCTAAATGTTAACAAATATAATTTAACTTCAACATCGCAAGTACAATACATAGTACATCGCTTCCGTTACATTGACACACAATAAACATTGCTTCGATTACTTTGAGGTCGACCGATGATCAGTCTAATGCCACAGTTAAAATTGGAAAGAACTGATGTTGTGGATATCACCATATGTATCAGTGTGTCCTGTCTGTGAACGCTGCCAGTATGCCTGCAGAAGAAGTGAAACCCACATTACTGCACGTGTCAGCGTCATAAACAACAGCGTGGACTCCTCGGACGGAGGCAGAGCGGTAATGGAGGCACTGAATCAATGTTCAGCACAAGGTCTGCACTTCACACCAGGAGAACACTCACCTGAGCAACAGGGGCACAATGAGGAACAGGCATTAGGGGGAAGAGATTATCAGAGGAGGAGACAGAAGATTTTGTCAATATTTTCCAATCCAAACTTGTGTTGGTGGTAGAAAATATTGACATTGATCTTTACAGTGTTGTGGAACTATTGTTTGAGGAGGATATCTCCATGATTCCACTAGATGTGTTATTGTCTAGGTTTAGGCTGCTAACTGTTCCATACTGGCTGTAGAATGATGGTGATGAAGATTATGATGCCATGTGTTTAGTATTATCACCAGGCACACTTGTCTTCAGTATTGTATATATAAGAACACAACAAGTCTGTATTTTAAGAGCATGCAGGCTTTCTTCCTTTTAAGATCCATCCACAATGAATGCTCTTGGTAATGCTCCATGTCAGTGGTGACTATGGCCAAGCGGGAGGGACTATGCAAAATAATCTGTAATTTATTTACCAATCATCAGCATAAGAGCCCCTCAATCCAACTTGGCCATGTGATGGTAAATTGAAGAGGACAGAATTCTTCTTCTTGGGGTTCTAGTCTATAAAGCAATTCCAACACCGGTCTCTTATGACCATTAATGTGATATTGCCGCAGGCAGAATTTTCAATTACTTGAAAACACAGGCACTGCTGTTCCCCAGATTTTGCAGGCAGGGCTGCTACATCCACAGAGAATACTCAGAGATGTTTCTCTCTGTTTTGAATGGTACAAATTGTTATTTTTATCCGTAAAGATACAGATCTATATTGTTGGTGCGGCATTTAAGTGTCATTTCTCTATGCTCACAGTTACATTGGGGTTTGCAGGTAGCCTAGTGGTTAGAGCGCTGCACTAGTAACCTAAAGGTTGCAAGATCGAATCCCCGAGCTGATAAGGTAAAAATCTGTCATTCTACCTCTGAACAAGGCAGTTAACCTGAAAATAAGAATTTGCTCTGAACTGACTTGCCTAGTTAAATAAAGGTAAAATAAAAAACTGTACAATTCAGTTGTAGGTATTGCTAAACTCTCTGTGACTATATTGAATCGAAAATGATTGAGTTTATATTAAGTTTTCCATATCATCTTTTTCTTATATTCCCTTATGACTATATAAGCACCCTTCCTTTTCTCTGTGTTTGGTGGTATAGCGATACTCAACAAAAATATAAAACACAACAATTTCAACAATTTTACTGAGTTACAGTTCAGATAAGGAAATCAGTCAATTGAAATAAATTCATTAGGCCCTAATCTATGGATTTCACATGACTGTGCAGGGCGCAGCCATGGGTGAGCCTCCTCTGACGATCCAACAGGTGAAGAAGACGGATGTAGAGGTGCTGGGTTGGCGTGGTTACACTTGGTCTGCGGTTGTGAGGCCGGTTGAACGTACTGCCAAATTCTCAAAAACGACGACGGCTTATGGTAGAGAAATTAACATGAAATTCTCTGGCAACAGCTCTGGTGGACAATGTGCAGTTTTGCCAATTGCATGCTCCCTCAAAACTTTAGACATCTATGGCATTGTGTTGTGTGACAAAACTGCACATTTTAGAGTGGCCTTTTATTGTCCCTAGTACAAGGTGCACCTGTGTAATGATCATGCTGTTTAATCAGCTTCTTGATATGCTACACCTGTCAGGTGGATTGATTATCTTGACAAAGGATAAAATGCTCGCTAACCAAATCAAATCAAATCAAATGGATGTAAACAAATTTGTGCAGAAATTTGAGAGAAATAAGCTTTGTATGCGTATGGAAAATGTCTGGGATCTTTTATTTCAGATAATGAAACATGGGACCAGAACTTTACATTTTGCATTTATATTATTGTTCAGTTTAGATAAGATATGTTCTCAGGGGGCATCCCTCAGCTGTTTTCATTACACCTGGGGAATACTGTGAGAACAGGTCATCTTTTCACTTGGTGAGAGGTGATGAGGGAATACAGGACTTAATACTGGTCTGAGGATCTCAGTCTTTGAACTGACTCTTTTTTTTTGCTAGCAGACGTAAAACTCATTTCACACACAACATCACTGACTAGTACTTAATTCCATGACCTATGTAGGACCCTGAATCCAAAGACCAGACAAGTGAAAATGTAGACTGATGCTTTTTGGAGGTTTACAGATTTTTGTAGGTCATCAGAAATGGCTGTGTCTGTCCATAAACATCTACGAATTGAAAGGTTTCCAATGGTTGTTAAGTTTATTTACTGCTTTCTAATCTCGATAAAACGGCCATTGGTGCAATGGTTGACCTTGCAATGTTTGTCCCCAACACATTACGTAAATTGGAACAAAAGAAACAGCATGCACAGTAAACTAGTGTAGAAAGAGGAACACACTTATTTGTAAATAGTAGCGTAGCTTGAATGTATAATATACTACCAGGCTTTAGACTTCCTCTGCTTCTCCACAGAGCTGTTATCTGTAAGTCTGAGGTCTGAGGTAAGGCAGGCACTGAGAGGTGTTATTGGAAAGAGAGAGAGGTGTTTAGGATACTGTGATGACTGTGGCCTCGTCAGTAACTCTGCAGATCAGATGACACTTCAATAGGCGAGCCAGAGTGTTGGGTGAAATTCGTAAATTGAGTTGACAACACCAGCCATAAAGGCATTATGGTCTGTGGAAATTGGTCTTTAAATGGCTGCCGATTCAGTTGTTGAGCAATACGCTACTGAGAGACTTGCAAGAGCTTAGTAACTAAGGCTACGGGGGAAAATGAAATAAATACTAACAATGACCAAAGTAAGATGTGTTCTCAGTTTTAATAGTATCAAAGGTAGGTTTGATAAAGTCAACATTGTTTCTAAATTTACATAGTAAAAAGTTATGTTGTTGTTGTTTTTGTAAGTTGAATAAAGACGCAACTGCCAAAGGCATCTAGTTGTAAACACGGAGACTCAAACCCATAGATGGTAGAGGTCACAGGCCAGGTTGTGCTGTCTTTACAATCCCAAGAACATGGACAGTAGCTGTAATACAAGGAGAATATGTCCAAATGGAGTGCATGCACACACAGATTCCTTTCAACAACAAGCCTTAAATTACATGAGTTTGGGATGATGCAAGTCTTTTGAGAGAGCTGAATAATACGTTGGATTTAAATGAAAACGGCTGTGCTAGAACATTAAGGGTTGCACCACGCTGTCAAGATTTCAGTTTTTTTCTCCTTGGTTGTGTGAAGTTTGAGTTCTAAATGGTTTGGGGAATCGTCTGCAAATCCCCCTTGAGCGGATTAAGGCGGGGGTTGGAAAACTAACTGAGGCAATTTCAAGTGCTGGCAAAATTGTTTATATATCACTGCGTCAAATATTATTTCAAGCCCATTTAGTTGTTTTCATGATTACCCTTACTTATGCTCTTGCTGTCCCTCCGTCTTCAGTCCAGCAGCACATGTTTTTAATCATACAATTTAAGTCAATATACATAATTGGTCATTTAACGTCAACTGTATGATTATACAGTATGTGCCTTGAATTGATGGCAGAATCCACCTGGAGAGTTAGATGTAAAAGTGCGTGTGTGTGTTTAGGTTTGCATTGCTCCATTTGGCTCCGAGGCAGCTGGGAAGCATTTCACACCTATTGAGAGTTGCGATTATGAAAAGGGATGTTTTCGGTTTCTGAAGAATCCGTTTATGTTTTCAAACCCGTCTCCTTAACACACATTTCAGAGAAGGGCTGTCGGCTTATGGCATATTAGCTGGATGGGCCCATATCCCATGGGACCAGGGAGGTTAGCTGCTGGGGCTCCCTTGAAGGTAATGGAAGACACACTATGTGAAATGCTTTGCACTGTCATTCCAAATCAGCACATAAAAGATCCCTTCTTGGCTGAATATAACGCTTTCACTTCGGAACACTTCTAATTATTAGGAGAGCTTTACTAGTTGTAGTGGTACGTCTGTCGTTTACTGCATTCAAATGTCATTCTCACAATACAATGCAGGGGCCAGTTGTGACAATAACGACAGTATTTGTGCAACCAAATGAACAATATTAATAGCCTAAAATAAACAATAGTGTATTCAGTTATTGAACTGAGATGGACGTACATTATGACAGAAATTGTGTGTTCATTAGCTATTTTAAAGTTACTTGAAATGATGTGCATATTTAGGTTAGTGCACAGTTTTAATTCACTTTACTTCTCCTCAGTGAAGTTGATTGCAATCCATATGGTAACTTTAATATGGTCTGTAGTATTAGCGTAATATACTCAGTCCCTGAGGCATAACAACTCATGGTTATAAGCTCTCCCATCATCTCGAGTGTCACTCATGGTATAGCAGCATCTTCCCTCAGCAGGGATGCATTTTGTATAGTCTGTACCTACATATCTCACAAAGGGCCTTACATATCCCCCTTGCAGTTCTCATGATTTTGACAGTTTTACTCTGAGATAACAGGTTTCTCCTAATTCTGCTTCCTGATTCCTTGCTGTTCAATAGTGATGTAGGAAACAATGCACCACACCACACCTTGGGCAGATGTTCAAACAGGCTTGATTCCTTTCCCCTCTCCGCTCTGATCAGCTTCTCTATGGAGAAGAGTGGGAGCGGAGCCACAGCAGGGAGTAACGGAGAGGGACAGGGGATGGCGCTGACGGGTCCCTGGCAGATGTTAACAGATGTTGACATTTGCTTAGTCCCTCCAAGCTCCAGCCAAATGTCTATTGGATCTTAAACTTGGGCTTTTGGATGGAATGGTCATCAGTTGTCTCCTTTTCTATTTCCCCTAATTCCAATCTGTACTAATGGTATTCAAGAGAAATCACAATATAACATAACAAAAAAATGGAAAAGATAATTGAATCAGACAGTGTCCTTTAAATACAAAGGGCATGTTTGGTGGAAACGGCAACTGATAATTTGACATGGAATGCAATTTAACACTGAATTTCCTTTTATCCCTGCTTTTAAATTGAGGCTATTTAGCAGACAGGTATCCTCGACCTCCTTAATCCCATTCCCCCTACCTGTGTCACTTAGATGCATTGCAGAATTGGTTTAAACTCCAACTATTTTACAGCATGCATCCAAATGTCAGTGGGGCTTTGAGATCCCTTGCAGAGCTGTCACTCTGGGTTTAGGACCCTGTCTAGACTAAAGACAAGCTCCTGCCACTCCAGACTCCAGCACTGGACTAGAGTCTAGAGACCATCAGCAGACTGGAGCCTCCACTGCACTCAACAGCATTTCACTTTCTGTGCACCTGAGACTATCTAGAAAACACATACGAATGAATTCGAAATGTATGGTACATGTGTTTCTCCAAGTATTTATGAAACTTTTGTATTGCATTTTAAGTCTTACGTGTCTACTAGAACATTTGAAGCAGTAGGTCATGCCATTACCTTTCACATTGGAGTTTGACGATGCTGACGGAGTAGAGTAAAATAACTTCTTCCACACTACTTGCCCTCATGGACCCAGAAAACGAGAAATCAATACTGCATGCAGTTCAAGCAGGGAATTTCTGTTATTGAATATACTGCTACACAATAGCTTCCATTATTGACATCCATGAGTTATGAAATAAAACCTAATGCAATGAAGATGAGGAAAACAATATTTGAGCGTTTTATTAGATCAGTTGGGAGCCTGACCTGTACATTCTGTGAGATCAAAAGAATGCAGAGGCATCAAAAATGTTAACATCCAATGCATAAAATGTAATCAAACTACAAGCTACTCTATGGAACTGTACTATTGGGAGTGCAGGCTCACTGAACTTGTTTGATCTCGGGTGACCCATTCACATTCTCTTTTTTTCTTTTCTTTCTTATCCATTACATGGGAGCTGAATGATGGTGATTTGGTTGAGGCCCAGTGAGTGCCTGTGGAAAATTGGTTGGTTGATAAAAACCCTCCTATCAAGGGCTACTTTCTCATTTACATTTAGATGAGTATTGATTATTTATTTACTCAGTGGAGTGGGATTCTTTTCCAATCCTATCTCTCGTCTGTGCTTGTCACCTGGGAAAAAGGAGATAGAGTCCTTGACACCACACTAAGATAACGGCATTTTGCAGAACAGATCAAATTTAAAATGGTGCTCTCTTTTCTTATTCTCCCTTTTTCTCTGTCCCAATTTTGACTGGAGAGAACGTTTTGGAAATTAAAACTGATGGCCCCCATCGGATTTTAATTTTTTATTTATTTAACCTTTATTTAACTAGCCAAGTCAGTTAAGAACAAATTCTTATTTACAATGACGGCCTACCCCGGCCAAACTCGGACGACGCTGGACCAATTGTGCGCCGCCCTGTGGGACTCCCAATCACGGCCGGAGTGAAGAGGGCAGGTGAAGAAATCTTAATTTTCAGGGGTAACCAGTCAAATTGGTTATCCAGAAATGGTCTGATTACTTCTACTGGGGGGTAGTCTTGTCTAGGTTGTCTCAATCATTCAGGATTGTGTTTTTATGTATTGGGGCCGGAAGAAATGGCAGCAGTTTTACAGGTGCCCAACCAATTGTGATATTATGTGGGGGGTTTTCACGTTATTTGTAACTTATTTTGTACATAATGTTTCTGCAACTGTATCTTACGGCAAAAAAGAGCTTCAGGATATCAGGACAGCGATCACTCACCTCGGATTAGACGAAGATTTTTTCTTCAACAAACAAGACATCCTCCAAACACCCAGCAGGGCCGACATCCACGTTATTTGCAAGAGGAAGCGACGCAGGTACAGAGGACAAAGAGCCGGATGCCTGGTCAGGACCCGAAAAAGGCGAGTGGGAAAGCTGCCGTTACCGTCAATACTACTCGCCAACGTGCAATCATTGGACAATAAACTAGACGAGGTCCGATCACGAATATCCTACCAACGGGACATCAAAAACTGTAATATCCTATGTTTCATGGAAACGTGGCTGAATGACGACATGGATATTCAGCTAGCGGGATACACGCTGCACCGGCAAGATAGAACAGCACAAGGGGGGGCGGTCTGTGTAAGATGAGGGGGGGCGGTCTGTGCATATTTGTAAACAACAGCTGGTGCACGAAATCTAAGGAAGTCTAGATTTTGCTCGCCTGAAGTAGAGTATATTGTGATAAATTGCAGGCCACACTACTTGCCTAGAGAGTTTTCAGCTATACTTTTCGTGGCTGTTTATTTACCACCACAGACAGATGCTGGCACTAAGACCGCACTCAGTCAGCTGTATAAGGAAATAAGCAAACAGGAAACCACTCACCCAGAGGCGGCGCTCCTAGTGGCCGGAGACTTTAATGCAGGGAAACTTAAATCAGTTCTACCAAATTTCCATCAACATGTTAAAAGTGCAACCAGAGGGAAAAAAATTCTAGATCACCTGTACTCCACACACAGAGACGAGTACAAAGCTCTCCCTCGCCCTCCATTTGGTAAATCCAACCACAACTCTATCCTCCTGATTCCTGCTTACAAGCAAAAATTAAAGCAGGAAGCGCCAGTGACTCGGTCTATAAAAAAGTGATCAGATGAAGCAGATGCTAAACTACAGGACTGTTTTGCTATCACAGACTGGAACATGTTCCGGGATTCTTCCGATGGCATTGAGGAGTACACCACATCAGTCACTGGCTTCATCAGTAAGTGCATCGAGGACGTCGTCCCCACAGTGACTGTATGTACATACCCCAACCAGAAGCCATGGATTACAGGCAACATTCGCACTGAGCTAAAGGGTAGAGCTGCCGCTTTCAAGGTGCGGGACTCTAACCTGGAAGCTTACAAGAAATTCTGCTATGCCCTGCGACGAACCATCAATCAGGCAAAGCGTCAATACAGGGCTAAGATTGAATCATACTACACCGGCTCCGACGCTCGTCTTATGTGGCAGGGCTTGCAAACTATTACAGACTACAAAGGGAAGCACAGCCGCAAGCTGCCCAGTGACACGAGCCTACCAGACGAGCTAAATTACCTCTATGCTCGCTTCGAGGCAAGCAACACTGACGCATGCATGAGAGCATCAGCTGTTCCAGGCGACTGTGAGGTCAACATACACAAGGCTGCGGGGCCAGACGGATTACCAGGACGTGTGCTTCAGGCATGTGCTGACCAACTGGCAGGTGTCTTCACTGACATTTTCAACAAGTCTGTAATACCAACATGTTTCAAGCAGACCACCATAGTCCCTGTGCCCAAGAACACAAAGGCAACCTGCCTAAATGACTACAGACCCGTAGCACTCACATCTGTAGCCATGAAGTGCTTTGAAAGGTTGGTAATGGCTCACATCAACACCATTATCCCAGAAACCCCAGACCCACTCGAATTTGCATACCACCCAAACAGATCCACAGATGATGCAATCTCTATTGCACTCCACACTGCCCTTTCCCACCTGAACAAAAGGAACACTTACGTGAGAATGCTATTCATTGACTACAGCTCAGCGTTCAACACCAGAGTACCCTCAAAGCTCATCACTAAGCTAAGGATCCTGGGACTAAACAGCTCCCTCTGCAACTGGATCCTGGACTTCCTGACGGGCCTCCCCCAGGTGGTGAGGGTAGGTAGCAACACATCTGCCACGCTGATCCTCAACACTGGAGCTCCCCAGGGGTGCGTGCTCAGTCCCCGCCTGTACTCCCTGTTCACCCACGTCTGCATGGCCAGGCACGACTCCAACACTATCATTAAGTTTGCAGATGCACAACAGCCTGATCACCGACAATGACGAGACAGCCTATAGGGAGGAAGTCTGAGACTTGGCCAGGTGGTGCCAGAATAACAACCTATCCCTCAAGACTAAGAAGATTATTGTGGACTACAGGAAAAGGAGGACCAAGCACGCCCCCATTCTCATCGACGGGGCTGTAGTGGAGCAWGTTGAGAGCTTCAAGTTCCTTGGTGTCCACATCAACAACAAACTCGAATGGTCCAAACACACCAAGACAGTCGTGAAGAGGGCACGACAAAGCCTATTCCCCCTCAGGAAACTAAAAAGATTTGGCATGGGTCCTGAGATCCTCAAAAGGTTCTACAGCTGCAACATCGAGAGCATCCTGACTGGTTRYATCACTGCCTGGTACGGCAACTGCTCGGCCTCTGACCGCAAGGCACTACAGAGGGTAGTGCGTACWGCCCAGTACATCACTGGGGCTAAGCTGCCTGCCATCCAGGACCTCTACACCAGGCRGTGTCAGAGGAAGGCMMTAAAAAYTGTCAAAGACCCCAGCCACCCCAGTCATAGACTGTTCTCTCTACTACCGCATGGCAAGCGGTACCGGAGTGCCAAGTCTAGGACAAAAAGGCTTCTCATCAATTTTTACCTCCAAGCCATAAGACTCCTGAACAGGTGATCAAATGGCTACCCGGACTACTTGCATTGTGTGCCCCCCCAACCCCTCTTTTTACACTGCTGCTACTCTCTGTTTATCATATATGCATAGTCACTTTAACTATACATTCATGTATATAATACCTCAAATTGGGCCAACCAACCAGTGCCCCCGCACAGTGGCTAACCGGGCTATCTGCATTGTGTCCCACCCACCACCCGCCAACCCCTCTTTTACGCAACTGCTACTCTCTGTTCATCATATATGCATAGTTACTTTAACCATATCTACACGTACATATTACCTCAATCAGCCTGACTAACCGGTGTCTCTATGTAGCCTCGCTACTTTTATAGCCTCACTAATGTATATAGCCTGTCTTTTTACTGTTGTTTTATTTCTTTACCTACCTATTGTTCACCTAATACCTTTTTTGCACTATTAGTTAGAGTCTGTAAGTAAGCATTTCACTGTAAGGTCCACACGTGTTGTATTCAGCGCACATGACAAATAAACTTTGATTTGATTTGTATCAAAAAATATATTTGGGGAACAGTTCATCATGCACATGGATACCACAATAAGTAAAACAATCTCTGCAAATGAGTCCCTGGATGGTATTCAGAAAGAGACATATCTAAACATGCCTTTTTGCCTTGAAGGGTCCCTAGATCGATAACCACACAAGGAGACTGTTGGGAATGTTGAAGGTACAGAGAGGTGTGAATGTCTCTCATGCTAAGTGCTGAACTCCAGTGGCGTTGGAGGGGATAGCTGAGCTGGGGATTAGGCATTGCCAATGAGGCTGGCTGGGAGCCTTGTGGATGTGACTGGAGGTGTTTAAGGTGGGAGGTGCAGCATGTGGGAGCTCTGTAGGAATGGGGGACCCTTGACAGACCCTGCCTCTTCTCCTCAGCTCTTTGACGGGGAGTGAGGTGTCTCCTGAGGTGGCCTCTGTCAACTCTACTTCTCCTCAAAGCAGATGTATGCCTCCACTAGAGGGCTGTCTCTCCATTCTCGCCCTTCACCCCAGGGCCTGGGCTGCCTGCATGGGACACTCCCATCCTCTCATGGACAATTTAATCTGTAGGCCTACACTGTCCTTCTGTTCAGAGAACATGTAAGACATGTTGGTACCCCCCATTCATTTACCATAATTGTTGGTGATTGTAGCAGAAGTACTTTGGTAGCTTATTTTATTTCAATATGATGTCATGGTTTTTAATAATCTATTGTCTCTAGATAGTACAGATTGGTTCAACTGGAACGGCATGGACAATGACTATACAACACTGCCTCACGGAAGGTGACTTACATCGCTGTTCAGAATGGGAAACCATTTTTCTTTGTTAGTCAGTCAGTCATTAGCCTAGTCACACATCTGGGTCCCTACAGCAATATATGAATATGGACTTTTCCCTCCAAAAAACTAAATTAGCCCAACTGGAAAGAAGCATCTTGTTTTCCTATTCCCCCTAATGAATTGGACCAAGGTCTTTAGAAATGCAAAGTCATCAAGGAGTCATGGTGGAAGCCACCTCCCCTTCAGAACCCCACAGGCCCTCTACTATTTCAATGCTGTCAGTCCTTTGTAGCTAATGCAAAATAAAACATGAGATCTTATTGCTCTCTGACAGAGTTTTGCACATATTTACATGCAATACAGTTTTATTTTCACATATTCATATGGTCTTGTTTCATTCACGCCATGAACATCAAGGGGAAGATCACACTGGATTTCTATTTAAAGAGCTGTATAGACTTTGGCACCAGAGCTAAAATTGACATCTGCACGTAAAGGTCACTCCCTGTTCGCATTATAGTTGTGATGTTTACTTCTTGGCTAATATAAGTGTTGGGTTAACTTTCCTTTTTGTGTTTATGTTACAAAATGGGTCTCTAGGGTTATAGTGTGATGTTCAATAAGTAACTTCATTCTACTGAATATCTATTGTATTTCTTCCATGTTTAGCAAAGATTAAAAGTATTGTATCACCATTGGCCTCGGGGTCACAGTCATTTCTTCCAGTAACCTTTCCTCCTCAGACTTGAGTGAGTGACTGGTGACATTTGGAACATGGGTTTGCCCTACACCCTGCATTGACTTTATAATGTTTCGCGTACAAAGAGTTTTGAGGTGACCAGAAATAGAGGGATGATTTGAATGACGTTCCATTATTTTCTATAAAAAAATGTATATCATCATGTTCCATTTAAACCTTGGCACCTGGTGTATAGGTCATTGTTACGTTTAAAAGGTTGAGACTCTAATGGCACTTGCAGTTACTGTCTACAGATCTTTGCCATGATCTTTGTGTCCAGACTGGATACATGAAGAGCCAGAAACAATCAGAACTGATCCATCAGAAAAGCACTGCTTAACCTGAGGTGATCAGTGATATGTATTTTACCCACCTACTGTAATAAAATTATACTAGGTTATAACAAGATTATCACCCAAGTTATTCTCCTGCAGTTACCCTAGAATGTGGTATTATGGGATTGGAAGTTTTGCAAAATATGTTGTTTTTCTCTTCAAATAGTGGGTCTATGTAATGTTTCACTCTTGGGATTCTTTTCACCAATAAAGAAAGAAAATGTACTCCAACAATATGACTAGAATAGCACAATGCAGTCAAGTCTCTAAAATCCATCGGCTAAATCCCTGTTTTTATCCTCATTAACGATTGTTGTTTATCCATTGTGTTTTTCCCACCAACTTTGATGTTGTTTTTAATTAATTTTCTGCAATGTTTTCAGATTTCCATGTCATATTAAAACACTACATATTATGAATCTGTCTAAGAGCAAGGGAGAGGCACTGGCTCATTTTGAGATGAATGCCATATCAGCTGAGATACATTATATTGATAAAATTGCTACTTGAACTTCACTAATCAACATTTGGAGAACTATACATTATCTACTAAGTGTGTATGTAATTTAGCCTATCCACAATAGAATAAAAGTCAAGTCCTTAGTGAACAATCAACTAGAATTGCGTGCACCCACAAAATACCTCTAAGACTAAACAATATTTTCATACAAAATTTGGTAAATGTTTATTTTTACTGTTGCACCTCAATAAGAAGATGAACACAGCATGTTGGAATGGCGAAACAATGAACTCCTCTTTCCCACCTCCTCTCATCTCATCAAGATCATGGAATACTTCTTAGAAAATGTTCCTCTACTTTACAATACGTTGATCTGTCACACATAGATAATTCTGAGGCTTCGGAGTCTAATAGGAAATAATTCAGCCCTAGTGATGATGAGAAGGCCACACCCTGTGAACACTAGGCCAGCATCATACTATTATCTCCCTTCTCACACAGAAATGAGTAAACAGCCCCAGTGCCTCCTGTTACCAACCCACATTAGGCTACATACACACTGAATCTCCCCTAAGGAAGACCAGGGCATGGGGATGGAACACTCGATAGATGACATCTTGTCAGAACTCAGATGACTTGCAGTGACCAAAGTAATTGACAGATGTGGACTAGATTTGTAAAACAAACTCAACCACATGCAAACTTACATGTTGTTATCCATTTACATTTGATTGTTATCTTCTAATGTTGATTTAAGGTGATGGTTAAGTTTTGACGTTTTTGACAGGCCAATGTTATGCGTATGTCAGAGAATACAATTATATTTAAGCAATAAGGCCCGAGCGGGTGTGGTATATGGTCAAAATACCACGGCTTAGGGCTGTTCTTTGGGCTCGAACCACCCAGTTTATAATATGGATATAACCTCTGTATTAAACTTCGGTATGAAGCTTCTTCTATAACAAAGCTATGCTTTATACTGTTCTTTGAACTTTGGGGTATATTTCTGCTTCAGGAAGATGTGAGCCACTCAAAATAAGATGCACTGTAAAAATAGAAAGTCTCAAAACACCGTGATTGTGTAATGAAACCATGAAAAGTAGTACACCTAAGCGGAGATCTGGTGTTTGCAAGGTGTTTGCATGTAAACCCAATGTACGTGTTTTAATACACAGAATGGGCTTTAAAACAGAAATAAAGTACTCTGAAACACCCAAAGTGGTTCTTCAACCTGAATATTGTTGTGAAAATACTTTTTGGGGTTTCAGTGCATGTAAAAAGGCAGCATCATGTTTCGTATACAATCAATGGTTTATGAATGCAAATGGTTTATAGTTAAAGCCTAAATATTGATTGATGATGAGAGACTATGGAGAATATATTTTGTGGAATTCCACCTTAATTATTTCAAGGCTTTATTTAGATAGATTGGAAAAAGGAGGGGCAGTTAGATGGCAGGTACGTTTTCTTGGAATTTGACCCACACAACCACATAGCCACACTGTAAGAAATTATTCTGGGGTGAATTGAAATTGTCTAGCTGTGGGCCTCCCAAGTGGCGCAGCGGTCTAAGACACTGCATCGCAGTGCTAGATGCGTCACTACGATTCCGGGCTGTATCACAACTGGTCGTGATCGGGAGTCCCATAGGGCGGCGCACAATTGGCCCAGCGTTGTCCAGGTTAGGGGAGGGTTTGGCCAGAGGCGCATTACTTGGCTCATTGTGCTATAGCGACTCCTTGTGGCGGGCCGGGGACCTGCAGGCTGACACCGGTCATCAGGTGAATGGTGTTTCCTCCGACACATTGGTGCGCCTGGCTTCTGGGTTAAATGGGCAGGTGTTAAGAAGCACGGTTTGGCGGGCCATGTTTCAGAGGACACATGACTCGACCTTCGCCTGGCGAGACTGTTGGGGAGTTGCAGCGATGAGACAAGATCGAAATTGGGATAAAAGGGGTTAAAATACCCCCCAAAATTATCAAAATTGTCTAGCTGTAACGCACCCGGCTTAGTCACCCCTCTCCCCATCGAAGACCGGGGTTAAATTCCCCACTCCAACCCTTAAACCCATAATAAATTGTCAAAATATCCCCAAATTATATATATTTTTAAATGATGCAAATCATTTCAATTATTTGTTAATTTCATATTACCAAAATAATGTAAGAATAAATCCAACTTAATTTGTTGCTCAAAATGTAAGTGTCTTTCATGAGGATAACCAACATTTTGTGATTGAACTCATAGGAAGTCTTTGGTTTTTGTCACGCCCTGGCCTTAGTATTCTTTGTTTTCTTTATTATTTTAGTTAGGTCAGGGTGTGACATGGGGTTAGGTTTGTGTTTTTGTATTGTCTTGGGTGGTTTGGAGTGTCTAGGGGGATTTGTTAGAGTGTATGGGTTTGTGTTGAGTGGATGTGTCTAGAATAGTCTATGGTTTAGTGTATGTGTCTAGTATAGTCTATGGTTGAGTGTAGGTGTTTAGAAAAGTCTATGGCTGCCTGATTTGGTTCTCAATCAGAGACAGCTGGTCATAGTTGTCTCTGATTGGGAGCCATATTTAAGGGAGCCATAGGCTTAGGTATTTGTGGGAAATTGTCTATGTAGAACGTTTGTAGCCTGTATGTATGTGCACAACGTTTGTAGCTTCACGGTCGTTTTTGTTGTTTTGTTAGTTTGTATAGAGTTTTGTGTCGTGTTCATCTTCGTGGTGTTAATAAAAGGAAGATGGCTTATTTTCCAAATGCTGCGTTTTGGTCCGTCTCTCAACCACACGATCGTGACAGAATTCCCACCAAAGGACCAAGCAGCGTGTGAAACGGCAACAGGACCCACCTACACAGGATTTCTGGAGATGGGAGGACGAATTGGATGGAAAGGGACTTGGGCTCAACCTGGAGAATATCGCCCGCCCAAAGCTGAGCTGGAGGCAGCGAAAGCAGAGAGGCGGCGATATGAGGCAGCACGGAGGCAAGGCTGGAAGCCCGTGAGTACTACCCAAAAATTTCTTGGGGGGGGCTAGGAGGTAGTGGGCCAAGGGCAGGTAGGAGACCTGCGCCCACTTCCCAGGCTAACCGTGGAGAGGGGAGTACGGGCAGACACCGTGTTACGCAGTAGAGCGCACGGTGTCTCCTGTACGTGTGCATAGCCCAGTGCGGGTTATTCCACCTCCCCGCACTGGTAGGGCTAGATTGAGCATTGAGCCAAGTGCCATGAAGCCGGCTCTACCTATCTGGCCACCAGTACATCTCCTCGGGCCGGCTTACATGGCACCAGCCTTACGCATGGTGTCCCCGGTTCGCCTACATAGCCCGGTGCGGGTTATTCCACCTTCCCGCACTGGTCGGGCGACGGGGAGCATTCAACCAGGTAAGGTTGGGCAGGCTCAATGCTCAAGGGAGCCATTACGCCTGCACGGTCCGGTATTTCCGGCGCCACCTCCCCGCCCCAGTCCTGTTCCACCAGTGCCAACACCACGCACCAGGCTTCCAGTGTGTCTCCAGAGCCCTGTTCCTCCTCCACGCACTCGTCCAATGGTGCGTGTCTCCAGCCCATTACCACCAGTGCCTACACCACGCACCAAGCCTCCTGTGTGTCCCCAGAGTCCTGTGCGTCCTGTTGCTGCTCCCCGCACTAGCCCTGAGATGCGTGTCCCAGCCCGGTACCACCAGTTCCGGCACCACGCACTAGGCCTAATGTGCGTTTCCAGGGTCCAGTATGCCCTGTTCCTGCTCCCCGCACTAGCCCTGAGATGCGTGTCCCAGCCCGGTACCACCAGTTCCGGCACCACGCACCAGGCCTACAGTGCGCCTCAGCCGGCTAGAGCCATCCGTCTCTCCAGCGCCATCTGAGCCATCCGTCTTCTCCCAGCGCATCTGAGCCATCCGTCTCTCCAGCGCCATCTGAGCCATCCGTCTCTCCAGCGCCATCTGAGCATCCGTCCTCCCGCCATCTGAGCCATCCGTCTCCCCAGCGCCATCTGAGCCGCCCGTCTGTCCTGAGCCGCTAGAGCCGTTCGTCAGTCAGGATCTGCCAGAGCGCCACCAGACAGGATCTGCCAGAGCCGCCAACCAGACAGGATCTGCCAGAGCCGCCAACCAGACAGGATCTGCCAGAGCCGCCAACCAGACAGGATCTGCCAGAGCCGCCAACCAGACAGGATCTGCCAGAGCCGCAACCAGACAGGATCTGCCAGATGCCGCCAGCGAGCCATGAGCAGCCAGATCCGCCAGCGAGCCATGAGCACCAGATCCCGCCAGCGAGCCATGAGCAGCCAGATCCGTCAGCCAGCCATGACAGCCAGATCCGTCAGCCAGCCATGAGCAGCCAGATCCGTCAGCCAGCCATGAGCAGCCAGATCGTCAGCCAGCCATGAGCAGCCAGATCCGTCAGCCAGCCATGAGCAGCCAGATCCGTCAGCCAGCCATGACAGCAGATCGTCAGCCAGCCATGCAGCCAGTCCGTCAGCCAGCCATGAGCAGCCAGATCCGTCAGCCAGCCATGAGCCGTCCAGCCAGTCCACCAGAGCCGTCCAGCCAGGATCCGCCAGAGCCGGCCAGCCAGGATCAGCCCTTCAGTCCGGAGCTGCCGTACCTCAGTCCGGAACTGCCCGTATCCTGTGCTGTCCCTTATCCTGGTGCTGTCCCTTATCCTGGTGCTGTCCCTTATCCTGGTGCTGCCTTAGTCCGGTACTGTCCTTAGTCGCGGTACTGTCCCTTATCCTGGTGCTGCCCCTTGTCCGGTGCGCCCCTTAGTCCGGTGCTGCCCTTAGTCCGGTGCTGCTCTTATTCCAGTGGGGCTAGGAAAGCGGGTAGTGACTATGGTGGGGTGGGGACCACGACCAGTGCCGGAGCCGCCGCCGTGGACGGAAGCCCACCCAGACCCTCCCCTAGACTATGTGCTGGTGCGCCCGGAGTTCGCACCTTAAGGGGGGGGTTATGTCAYGCCCTGGCCTTAGTATTCTTTGTTTTCTTTATTATTTTAGTTAGGTCAGGGTGTGACATGGGGTTAGGTTTGTGTTTTTGTATTGTCTTGGGTGGTTTGGAGTGTCTAGGGGGATTTGTTAGAGTGTATGGGTTTGTGTTGAGTGGATGTGTCTAGAATAGTCTATGGTTTAGTGTATGTGTCTAGTATAGTCTATGGTTGAGTGTAGGTGTTTAGAAAAGTCTATGGCTGCCTGATTTGGTTCTCAATCAGAGACAGCTGGTCATAGTTGTCTCTGATTGGGAGCCATATTTAAGGGAGCCATAGGCTTTAGGTATTTGTGGGAAATTGTCTATGTAGAACGTTTGTAGCCTGTATGTACTGTATGTGCACAACGTTTGTAGCTTCACGGTCGTTTTTGTTGTTTTGTTAGTTTGTATAGAGTTTTGTGTCGTGTTCATCTTCGTGGTGTTAATAAAAGGAAGATGGCTTATTTTCCAAATGCTGTGTTTTGGTCCGTCTCTCAACCACACGATCGTGACAGTTTTAATCAACTTGCATTTTCATATCTTGCCGTGTGACTTTTTGGAGGATTGTGGGTAATTCCCAAAAATGTGACTTTATGATTCTTTATGTTGTATGCATGTTTGAAGAAAGAAAAGTATATTTCTATGTTTGTATTAGATTGTTGTGCCATGAGGTGTAATGGATCATGATGAAGGGATATAAAAACAATCAGGCAAATTGACGTTCAATGAGGACAGCACCCATTCCCACATTCATTATTTTCAAAGGCAGAGTCTTTAATTTTGTAGTTCAGCCTGGAGTTACTGCTGGTGGTTTGAGCACTCTGCTTGACAATGCCTGACAAAACAGTATAAATGATCAAATATATAAAACAATATTAAACATCAAAACTTCAGAAAAAATGATCTAATTCTGCACTAGACAGGATTCAAAAATCATAATGGTGTTTAGAAGCTTTAGAGAGAGGACACAACACCAAAAGAGAAGGTATCTGATTCTGCACTAAACGTAACTCAAAACACGAAAACAGATTTTCTGTTAGTGCTCCCTGTCCCTGGCAAGGTGTTGCACAACACTTGTTGCCAACCATGTAATGTTTCAAAACATCTTAGGATGATGTGTTTCAATACTCCAGCAAAGTTAGGATTTCCTCTCCTTCAAGTTGGTGGCAGCTCAGTTGGCACTAGTTTTGGTGTTACAAAGCACTTCATTTTAACAGTGTGGCATACATCAAATTGAGGCACTCACCCTTGGACTTGGACACCAACTGCCAGCTTTGAAAAGTGTAATGACTAAGAGGGCTCTCTTGAACTCACCTTCATTTGGAACACCGATGAAACTATGCCTATGTAGAGAAACGAGGACAGCGGTTGAGTAGGGGAACTGTCTGAGGCATCGCTACATCCATTTCTCATGGCAAGAAATGCAGAAGCCTCCTTCCAGCTGATCATGGTGAGATTTATGTGGGCCAGAGTGCCAGGCGTTGTGGCTGTTTTCCTTTTGAGCTGACAGTTGTGCGTGATAGGTGTCACGCCCTGATCTGTTTCATCTGTCCTTGTGATTGTCTCCACCCCCTCCAGGTGTCGCTGACTTTCCCCAGTGTATTTATCCCTGTGTTTCCTGTCTCTGTGCCAGCTCGTCTTGTATGTTTTCCCAAGTCAAGCAGCGTTTTTCCCATTCTCCTGCTTTTGCTATTTTCCTTTTTCTAATCCTCCCCGTTTTGACCCTTGCCTGTTTCTGGACTCTGTACCTGCCTGCCTGACCATTCTGCCTGCCTTGACCCAGAGCCTGTCTGCCACTCTGTACCTCCTGGACTCTGATCTGGTTTTGACCTTTTGCCTGTCCACGACCATTCTCTTGCCTACTCCTTTTGGATGAATTAACATTGGAAGACTCCAACCATCTGCCTCCTGTGTCTGCATCTGGGTCTCGCCTTGTGTCATGATAATAGTTGGCATCCAGTGAAGTTTGCATCAGTGTATCTCAAAGCTGTCATGAGTGAAAGTTTGAAAAGGTCAGGACAGATCACAGAAGATAAACGGTGAATTGGGAGGACAGCTGTGCGGGGGGAATACAAACAGTTCAACAAGTTGGAGAGGACCAGGGACGATCCCACTGTCCTAATACACCATGATACCTGCGTGTAGCCATGGAGATGGATTGAGACCATCTTCTCTGCTCTGAGGCTTGACTTTCCAACTCTGTTAAGGCCAGACAAAATTCAGGGAGGGCAGCATAATACCCTAATTGAGGCAAATGATAAAAAATGGCTGTTGGGTTTTTACAATTTCTTCTGTTTAATAAAGCTCGTTAACTGCGTTGCGGAAAACAAATGGGCAGAATTATCGGTATGCTTATTGGCAATGTGTCATTTCTGGTTAGAGCAGGAAGAAGTCACTCACTCCGGGTCCTGCCTTCCACCTCTCAGGAGGGAAACCACTAATGGCTCCTGAAGGCAGGGATCGAAGACGGTCATAAAGGCCTCAGGGAGATGGGAAAGAAATATGTTATCTTAAAGGGATTTTGGCAATAAGACAGATTAACTTGTGGATACCATTTATATGTCTCTGTGTGCAGTTTGAAGGAAGTTGCTAACTAGCGTTACCACAACAACTGGAAGTCTCTGGCCAAAATCCCAAAGTGGCGCTTTAATCCTTTATTATTTAAATGCATGATGTATAACAAAGCCTCAGAGCAGGAGTTCAGCATCATGATGCATTATGGTAGCTGATTCCAGCTGACCTCCAGCCCTCCAAAAGAGATACATCTCCATATCTGTTATAGTTTGGGTAATAGACCTGGAAGAAAAATGTTCATAGGTCTATGTAAACTGTTGTATCAACATTCAGTACAGTGCTTTAAATCAAATTGATTTTGTTAAAAGTCTGAGGTTTGATTTGTAACTGTGGGCTGCTTCCCCTCCATGTGGCACACCTCCCCACAGTTCACCAGTGAACACACGGCCAGAGAGTTGTTCTACTTCCCTGTTATTGAGAGCTGACTGACAGCTGCCATGTCTACAGCACTTGAGACAGATATTTGTCAAAAGCCATCTCTCTGACAGACTATTTGAGGGGCCTTTCAGTCAGGAGGCTGCTGATGAGGCTTCTAATACACCACAAAGGAGCTCAAGGGAGATCAATGCCTGAAGCACAACCAACCCACAACCAACCCCTCTCATATTTCAATCTGTTAATCACAACCAAATAGTATTGTACTGATGCTTATGTCAAGTTTGATTAACAATGAGTTGAGTGAATATGTAAGTGCGTCATGGAGAAGGTTGTAGTTGCTACGCCACCTTGTTTAACGAGGTGAGGTCCTCGGATAAATGACTAAATACAACTAAACATGAACAAAACACAGGTTCTTAACCTCAGGGGTGGAGCATTGAAATGACAAGTCAGATATTGGAATAGAAAGCTTATGTGTATTCTCTGTAGCATGGCAAGCAGCAACAATGATCTTGAGATCACCATAAATATTCACCACAACAATAAATATATATATAAATAATCAGAGTGCTCCGCCCATATCAACCATTATCTTCAGCACTATCGCTCGAACAACAAGCTATTCAATAACATCTAATATCAGCTTTCAAATAAAGTACAGTAAAGGAAGGCATGATGCAGGGAGGAGATTGGATCTGGAGGGAGATTGGCACTCATGCTGCCGGTACACTTACAAAGTTCAACTGAATTTGGATTAGGCCACACTGTCCTCGCTCTCGTCCTTCCAGAGCACGCCAACCTGTAAATGGATTAAAAGAGATATTCTGAACACAGGAAAGAAAATGGCATTTATACAGAAAACCCCGCCCCAAACTCACAGACAGCACCTGGAACTAATCACAATGAAGTGACACGTCACATGAGGTTTTGCTAACTTGCTGTACTGTTCATCCCCAAAACATAATTGCATGATGATGTGTACTGTACTATACACTGGTCAATTCCTTGACCTCATTATTAAACAACAAAACATTGATGATTATCTTGAACGTTCAAAAGGATATCTTAAAAAATTATATCAGTCATTTTTTACATCTGTGATGAACACAAATGTTCTTTATTATTTTCGCCCCATGGTAAACCTATTTTTATGATTAGTACTTTACTCTACCTCTAAAAGTCTTCCTCTGTGTGCACACTTTTTAAAAGCACTTTGTGATTAATGTAATCCATCATTCACGTCCATCTCCACAGCTTGTGAACAGCCTGCTGGGCATGGCCTCCTATGTTACTGTAGCTTGGTACCAATGCTTTTACAACCCAATCAGCTGGCCCTGCTCTCCCGACCTCATCAATGCTCCCTCCTGCCATTATATATGATAGAGCCATAATTTATAGGCAATGTTCAGAATTAAACAGCATAAATTACTCTTATTTACTCTGCAGGTGATAAAGATCCCGTCAAATAATGTCACTTGAGCATAATTTTTATAGAACAAATGAAAATTGTTATCAGGGAAAAGCAGGTCAAGTTCATCAATTAAAGGTCTTCTTTTTTTTCTCCCAATTTAATGGTCCAGTAAAGGGAAAGTGCTTTTTAAAATTATTTATTTTATTATTTCTTAATCTATTAAGGTACGACACGTTTTAGCATGATTAATCAAGACTTCAAATACTGAGTCAGCGTATATGTCTAACTCTGTCAGTTTACTACTTCAGTATTCGTCTGCTCAAAGTGTTCTATTTACATGCACTCTGCTGTGGCTTCAAACAAGGGTAGGTAACTCAGACGTTGTACGAATCAGAGAAATAATGTATTTATGATGACAAGTGATGTAATTTCCATAACAATAATGAGGTACAACTACATTGAAATTATTATTTTAACAGAAGCATACTATTTCAAGATTTGAAAATGCCCAAAACTCATAAGTTAAATAATTAATAAAAACCATCATGGTGGCCAAATTTATATTATTGTCAGGAAATGAGAATGATGAATAATGTAGAGGGAATTGGATTGAGTTGAATTAATGTCATTGACTCCAATCCTCTACAATTTTGGCGATAATTCACCCACGCATGTACATGTACTGTATCATGTTCAATTTCTAATACTGTGTCAGGTCACATATCTGCAGAGCAAGTGGGTACTTCTAAATGCTTATGCTCAAAATATCATATTTTCTGCTATCTATTACTTGCCTTCGGAAAGTATTCAGACCACATTACTTTTTCCACATTTTGTTACGTTACAGACCTATTCTAATATGGATTTTTTTTTAATCCTCATCAATCTACACACAATACCCCATAATGACAAAGCAAAAACAGGTTATAATTTTTTTTTGCAAATGTATAAAAATAAATAACAGAAATACCGTATTTACATAAGTATTCAGACCCTTTGCTATGAGACTCGAAATTCAGCTCAAGTGCATCCTGTTTCCATTGATCATCCTTGAGATGTTTCTACAAGCCAAACCAAGCTATGAGGTCGAAGAAATTGTCTGTAGAGCTCTGAGACAGGATTGTGTCGAGGCACAGATATGGGGAAGCATACCAAAAAATTCTACAGCATTGAAGGTCCCCAAGAACACAGTGGCCTCCATCATTCTTAAATGGAAGAAGTTTGGAACGACCAAGGCTCTTCCTAGAGCTGGCCGCCAGTCCAAACTGAGCAATCGGGGGAGAAGGGCCTTGGTCAGGGAGATGACCAAGAACCCGATGGTCACTCTGAACAAGAACCCGATGGTCACTCTGACAGAGCTCTAGAGGTCCTCTGTGGAGATGGGAGAACCTTCCAGAAGGACAATCATCTCTGCAGCACTCCACCAATCAGGCCTTTATGGTAGAGTGGCCAGACAGAAGCCACTCTTCAGTAAAAGCCACATGACAACCCACTTGGAGTTTGCCAAAAGGCACCTAAAGACTCTCAGACCATGAGAAACAAGATTCTCTGGTCTGATGAAGCCAAGATTGAACTCTTTGGCTTAAATGCTAAGCGTCACGTCTGGAGGAAACCTGGCACCATCCCTACGATGAAGCATGGTGGTGGCAGTATCATGCTGTGTGCATGTCTTATTCAGAGGCAGGGACTGGGAGACTAGTCAGGATCGAGTCAACAATTTTCGGAGCAAAGTACAGAGAAATCCTTGATAAAAACCTGCTCCAGAGCGCTCAGGACCTCAGACTGGAACGAAGGTTCACCTTCCAAAAGGACAACGACCCTAAGCATACAGCCAAGACAACACAGGGTGGCTTCGGGACAAGTCTCTGAATGTCCTTGAGTGGCCCAGCCAGAGCCCTCAAAATAGCTGTGCAGCAACTCTCCCCATCCAACCTGACAGAGTTTGAGAGGATCTGCAGTGAAGAATGGCAAGCTTGTAGCATCATACCCAAGCAGACTCGAGGCTGTATTCACTGCCAAACGTGCTTCAACAAAGTACTGAGTAAAGGGTCTAAATACTTATGTGGATGTGATATTTCAGTTTAAAAAATTGTATGAATTTGTAAAGATTTCTGAAAACCTGTTCTTGCTTTGTCATTATGGGGTATTGTGTGTAGATTGATTAGGGGGGGGGGGAACAATTGAATCAATTTTAGAATAAGGCTGTTACGTAACAAAATGTGAAAAAAGTCAAGGGGTCTGAACACTGTGACTAGCCTATATGAAATAGCAATTTACTCGATTCCTTTTGATTATGTCCATTGCTCCCGTGATGCTACATCAACATGAAGAGTCCCTGCAGAATATAGAACAGAAAGAGTTCACATATACAATCCCTGGAGCACGTGTCCAAAAAAAAAGAATGAGGTTCAAGGAATGTTTTGAAGATAAAAAAAAATCATCGTGAGAATGAGGGAAAGAATAGAAGTTGAATATATATTTCACATGATAAGAGAAAGATGAAGCGCAGGAAAAAAGATTCTATTACAGCTCTGACAGTTACAAAACTGCTGCTGTGTGAAGTAGCCTCTGTTGAAAAGATTGATGCAATGAGGACTGACCTTGGCTTGGAGCAGGAGTCGGTGATGTATGTATGAGCATTTCCCTGCTAAATGGACCTAGATTTGTAGCACTAATATACATGGAAGCCCAGTACCAAACTCACCATAGCTATAAATCAACAGCCACTTTGGGTGTCATTTCTGGTTTATATTCTACTATTGTTCTATTGCTTTTAATTCATGTCACTATTGTCGGTTCATCTGGAACAGTTTTATATAATTTTGCTGTGTGGAGTTACCATGCAGATGACTTCCATCAAATGTTACTGTGTGGATTAACAGTCTTGAGTAAACCCCAAAGCATCTGAATCATCAGTAGGTTACATGTGAGACAATTTCAATTTCCTCTGTTTTGGCTCTCCAAAATAAAAGGGATGGGGGAGAGATTTTGCCTTCATTTATTGTTCTCAAATAAGTACCTACCCACTGGGCAAAAACTGGTTGTTTCCACATAATTTCAACCCAACAAATCAATGTGATGACTTTGAATCAACGTTGAAAACTGATTGGATTTGCAAAAATGTATCAATGTGCGGGCATTTCGACATTTTTTACGCAAATTTTAGCCACTTCTAAGCAACTTTTAACCAAAGTCCAATGACATGGTGAAATGTTTTGTTGATTTCACGTTAGTTGACAACTCAACCTAATGTAAATCAAAACTACACATTGAACTGACGTCTGCGCACCATGGGTATATGGTTATATTTAAATTAATTACAATATATGATGTTTTGAAATGCTGTTCCCTGATATTCTCTGGTATTATTTAACATTCATATTCAGATTGTTGTCTTTGTTGCGCCTTGTTGTGTCGGGAAAAGAGAGGGTCTTGGGGTATGAATAGGATTTAAAGAGGTTAACAAGGTTAATTTTTACACTTTGAAACATGCCTCCTGTTTTAATTTATTATATTTTGGTAAAGCTGAAGGATGTTTGTGGATATGGGACCAAGCATGTTCCTTCTGCTTTGTCTCTGGCGGTGCACTGTATACGTTGCAAGTCTTGCCTGTATTCTTTTTACGGTGCCAATGACCTAACAATGACCTAAATAGTAATAACTTCAAATGATTCAAAATCAACAATAAACATGACTTTTAGTGAATTTGTGGTTTATAATGCATTCTGTATAACAGGAGTATTTGATTATGCCTAATAAGAGAATTGTGGTGTTCTGAACCAATTATAAAACAGCTTAGTTCACTGTTAATGGACATCTACTGTACAGTAAAAAAGTGTTAGCCTACGTTTTATAAAAACAAAGGTCCCTAAGCAGAGATGTGCAGTTAACATCCTCCATTGTACCTATAGTTGTAGTCGTAAGTTTACATACACTTAGGTTGGAGTCATTAAAACTTGTTTTTCAACCACTCCACAAATTTCTTGTTAAAACTTCTTCTTAATTGGGAAAAAATCGTGCCCAATTTAAACGGCCTCGTACTCTATTCTAGATCATACAATATGCATATTATTATTACTATTGGATAGAAAACACTCTCAAGTTTCTAAAACTGTTTGAATTATATCTGTGAGTAAAACAGAACTCATTTGGCAGCAAACTTCCAGATAGGAAGTGAAAAATCTGAAAACGAGGCTTTGTTTCAGGGCCTGCCTATTGAATTGCCTTATATTTATGGATATGCATGCACTGCATACGCCTTCCACTAGATGTCAACAGGCAGTGGAAGGTGGAATGGGGTGTCTAGCTTGATCTGAGGTCGAACAAGAGCTTTTGGAATGACGTGTCCAGAATTTCCTTTCTCTATCTAGGCGCGGGAAGCACCTCCATATTGTCTTATGATAAGCGTTCGGTATACACGGCTAATATCTCCGGCTATCATTTTATTTGATACATGTGATAATAACATCGTAAAGCAGGTTTTTTCAACCGAGTTCTATCAGTTTATTCAACATTTATTTGGACTTATGGAATTTTCCGTTCTATGCGTCAAGAGAAGATGGGCATGTTCGCGCCACATGGCTAGCTAAGGTTGCTAATTCGACAGGAGAAAAGGACATTCTAAAACCAAACAACGATTTATTCTTGACCAAGGACTCCTTGTACAAGATTCTGATGGAAGCTCAGCAAAAGTAAGAACAATTTATGATGTTATTTCGTATTTCTGTGGAAAATGTTGAGTCCTATTATCCGCCGTTTTGGCGGGCGCTGTCTCGCTATAACGTAAGCTGTTTGTTATGGTAAAGTTCTTTTTAAAAATCTAACACGGCGGTTGCATTAAGATCTAGTGTATCTTTCATTTGCTGTCCAACATGTATTTTTTAGTAAAGTTTATGATGAGTTCTTTGGTCAGATTAGGTGAGTGTCCAAAATAGCTCCGGACATTCTGGTGAATCGATGCTACATATTCACAATGTATAACCACGGTTTGCAGCTCTAAATATGCACATTTTCGAACAAAACATAAGTGTATTGTATAACCTGATGTTATAAGACTGTCATCTGATGAAGTTGGGCAAGGTTAGTGATTAATTTGATATCTTTTGCTGGTTTTTGCGATCGCTACCTTTTGCTGCTAATAAATGCATTTGTGTATTTGGCTATTGTGGTAAGCTAATATAATGCTATATTGTGTTTTCGCTGTAAAACACTTAAAAAATCGGAAATATTGGCTGGATTCACAAGATGTTTATCTTTCATTTGCTGTACACCATGTATTTTTCATAAATGTTTTATGATGAGTATTTAGGTATTTCACGTTGCTCTCTGTAATTATTCTGGCTGCTTTGGTGATATTTTTGATGGTAGCTGCAATGTAAAACTATGATTTATACCTCAAATATGCACATTTTCGAACAAAACATAAATTTATTGTATAACATGTTATAAGACTGTCATCTGATGAAGATGTTTCTTGGTTAGTGACTAATTATATCTCTATTTGGTCGGTTTTGTGATAGCTACCTATGCGGTAGAAAAATGGTGAAAATATGCGGTTGAGTCTTTTGCTATTGTGGTTAGCTAATAGAAATACATATTGTGTTTTCGCTGTAAAACATTTTAAAATCGGAAATGATGGCTGGATTCACAAGATGTTTATCTTTCATTTGCTGTATTGGACTTGTGATTTCATAAAAATTATATTATATGATATCCCTGTCGCGTTAGGCTAGGCTATGCTAGTCAGCTTTTTTGATGAGGAGGATCCCGGATCCGGGAGAGAGAAGCGGTAGAGGTTTTAACAAACTATTGTTTTTGGCAAGTCGGTGAGGACATCTACTTTGTGCATGACACAAGTAATTTTTCCATCAATTGTTTACATACAGATTATTTCACTTTTCACTTGTATCACAATTCAGTGGGTCAGAAGTTCACATACACTAAGTTGACTGTGCCTTTAAACAGCTTGGAAAATTCCAGCTTTAGAAGCTTCTGATAGGCTAATAGACATAATTTGAGTCAATTGGAGGTGTACCTGTGGATGTATTTCAAGGCCTACCTTCAAACTCAGTGCCTCTTTGCTTGACATCACGGGAAAATCAAATGAAATCAGCCAAGACCACAAGTCTGGTTCATCTTTGGGAGCAATTTCCAAATGCCTGAAGGTACCACGTTCATCTGTACAAACAATAGTACGCAAGTATTAACACCATGGGACCACGCAGCTGTCATACCGCTCAGGAAGGAGATGCGTTCTGTCTCCTAGAGATGAACGTACTTTGGTGCGAAAAGTACAAATCATTCCAAGAACAACAGCAAAGGACCTTGTGAAGATGCTGGAGGAAACAGGTACAAAAGTATCTATATCAACAGTAAAACGAGTCCTATATCGACATAACCTGAAAGGCCACTCAGCAAGTAAGAAGCCACTGCTCCAAAACCGCCATTAAAAAGACAGACTACGGTTTGCAACTGCACATGGGGACAAAGAGCGTTGTTATGTTTGGAGGAAAAAGGGGGAGGCTTGCAAGCCGAAGAACACCATCCCAACCGTGAAGCACGGGGGTGGCAGCATCATGTTGTGGGGGTGTTTTGCTGCAAGAGAGTCTGGTGCACTTCACAAAATAGATGGCATCATGAGGATGGAAAATGATGTGGATATATTGAAGCAACATCTCATGACATCAATCAGGAAGTTAAAGCTTGATCGCAAATGGGTCTTCCAAATGACCCCAAGCATACTTCCAAAGTTATGGCAAAATGGCGTAAGGACAACAAAGTCAATGTATTGGAGTGGCCATCACAAAGCCCTGACCTCAATACTATAGAAAATTGGTGGGCAGAACTGAAAAAGCGTGTGTGAGCAAGGAGGCCTACAAACCTGACTCAGTTACACCAGCTCTGTCAGGAGGAATGGGCCAAAACTCATCCAACTTATTGTGGGAAGCTTGTGGAAGGCTACCCGAAATGTTTGACCCAAGTTAAAAAATGTTAAGGCAATGCTACCAAATACTAATTGAGTGTATGTTAACTTCTGACCCACTGGGAATGTGATGAAAGAAATAAAAACTGAAATAAACAAATCTCTCTACTATTATTCTGACATTTCACATTCTTAAAATAAAGTGGTGATCCTAACTGACCTAAAACAGGGAATTTTTACTTGGATTAAATGTCAGGAATTGTGAAAAACTGAGTTTTAATGTTTTTGGCTAAGGTGTTTGTAAACTTACGACTTCAACTGTAGCTGAGGCACTCCAACTTAAACATGTCTTTCCATTGCATATTTCATAAGAGATGGATTGGTCCATACATCATCAGGGGCTGACAACTGAAGTGAACCCTCCCTGTTTTGGCATTTGTAATGTAATGAGACTCAACAGCCTTTTAAATCTCCTGTTAATCACAAGTGATCCCAATAAAGGTAATGGTTTCCCCTGATGCTGTATTTGCAAGCGGTGCTTCAAGCGTTAAACAGAGCTATCTTTTATATGGAGAATCTGCTATCATGTGTAGGATATTAAACTTAGACTTAAACCAATTGTAGAATTATCATGTGGTGGTACTGCATGTTTCAAGCTGTGAATATTGTTAAGACTCTCTCCTGTAACCAGTCCTGCCATCCAGCCATGTGTACCTAATAAGAGAAAGTGGAGATGAACTGTGTAACTGATCAAAGGGTCATTACCAAACTGGATGAGACAGAGATCCACTTCAATTAATCTTGACCTCGTCTGCACCTGTGCCCTTAAGGCGGAGAGGAAGCCAGGTGTTACTATCTCCCAGTACAGGTCCCAATACAGTACGTCTCAAGACTCCACTTCGATTTAGTTTGGAATATTTAATTCAGTGCCTATAGGAATTTTGTTAATAATCATAATCTAAGAGTAGAAACCTTCTCCGGATGTGAATTGAAGTGCATTGGCAATTGGCAAGAGGTAGAGAATGTAAAAGTAAACATTGCACGACAGGTCTACCTTCAGTACAGTGCAATCAAGCATTTTCCGCCTATATCTCCATGTCCCATTTTATTCCAATCCTTGGATATCCAATATATCATTTTTTATTTTGTCCTTGTATAGCTCTGAAATGCATCGACGCAGAGGTCAGAAAATGTCATCTTTGTTTCTTTTAAGTCCCTACCCAGCGTTACATTGTGTCTTAAATCTTTGTACATCACTTTAAAGCTCAAATCATCCCCTGGCGCCTGTAATAAAGCCCCGATAAGTCCCCTTTCATCCTTGTGCCGCTTCAATTTTACTGTGCTGCAGAAGTTATTTAATCAGTCTCCCATTCACAGTGTATTACCAATTCTGTCTGTGATCTTTATCAGTGCAATGATGTATGTATGAGGCAGATGTTCCAGGAGGGGGGAGGAATCAGAGGCCATGAATGAACTATTGGAAAGGGTGCTATAGATATGGAATTTTGAGCACTGTAATATGTTTGCTTTCTATTCCTTATCTCGCCAGACAAAAATATACCTTATCTCAGACTGCTTGGAACTGTGTGAATGTGGAGCCCCCTCCAGATCTTTCTCCTATTACATTTCTTTGTATATGCGTGTTTTTGTTGCTGTTGTTGTCTTCAGAAATGAATGACTTGAGATGTGTATGTCCAGTATTCAAATACATGAACATGCTCTCATTTCAATATGATAACATTGGTATGTGCAGTTAGGTGCAATAACTGTCTCAAATGGCAACACAATACCCCCCGTCCTCCCTCTCTCGCTCTCTCTTACACACACGGTAGTACCAACAATGCTCTGAAGGGCCAAAACTAAGGGCTGAGAGATATTGGCAGGTATAGATGTCAAGTGTTCACCCTTCATGTTGTTTGAGTTTGCAGTGAGAGTGTGGAGAGTGAAGACAGGGCCACAATACAACACGCAGCTGCAAGCTTCAATTGACAGGAAGATGTTGGATAATGAGGCTGAACGAGGCGAATCATCACTTCAGATCACAATAATATGATCCTTTTCTCCACTCCTCCAGAATCTTCTATGACGGTGTGACATTTCCATTTTACTTGAGTTTAATCTTGATCCTCTAAATAAAACCATAGCCCTCAGGCCTTCCCCAATCTGACCGAGACCTATTTTAATCACATGGAATTAAATAACTGCAGTTTACCACTGCACTGGTTCTGACAGAAGCCATGACAAGTGGATTGCACAGCAAACTCCTCCCAGTCAAATAAGAATACAAATGGAAAAAAATGGAGACTGAAGAGATTCTGAAATGGAAACAAGAAAATAGTGACTCTATATTATTTTGGGGTTATTATTATGGAACAATTCCATAATTGGTTATGACCTTTTTTTCTAGCCTTTTCTTGTGATACTGGTTTTGTTAATAAAATATCAGAACTACTTTAAAGTTTACGCCTTCCACTATGCCTTTCTCTATCTACATATCAGATGTTTACCTTTCAGAAGATACATAATAACATACGTTTATATCCTACATTATATATTATAGTAAGTATTTTTGTGGAGAAAAATATTTTTGATAGATGACACTGGGGGATATAATATATTATAAACTAGGTGGTTCGAGCCCTGAATGCTGATTGGCTGACAGCCGTGCTGATTGGCCAACATACCACAGCTAAGGGCTGTGTCCAGGCACTCTGCGTTGCGTCGTGCTTAAGAACAGCCCTTAGCCGTGGTATATTGGCCATATACCACACCAACCTCGGGCCGTATTGCTTAATAATCATATTTATATTGAAAACATTTTTATCCCAGTAACTTTGTATTTTTCTTCCTATTTTTTGGTCCATTGTAATGGTATGTATTGCTCCCTGCAACCAATATCTCCTCCAAGATCTCATTCCTTTGTTGCACTGGGGCTGAACACTATGTTAACCTCGTAATTGGCACTGGGTCTTCCCCATTATACGGCTTTCTATTGAGCCGTTCTACATGACTAGTTAAAGAAGATGGCATGAAGATTAATGAAGGCCATCTAATACAGAAGGGGGTACCTCTCCAACATTTCCACTGAGGAGGTATCAGAGCCCAACAACAGCCTCTGTCTCTCTCTGTCTCCCTCTGTTTCCATTTTTTTCGTTACCTTTTTTATAGTGCCTACATTAACCTGTGAACTCTGGACCTTCCACTTCTGTTGCGAACAGCCACGGCATCCTGCCTTTGGTTGATTTCACTACAGCAGTCAGTCTTTTCCCTTTCAATTGAAGGGGGCTACTGCCCCAAAATTGATTTTCCAGCGCAATTCACGGTGGCTGCCACTAGATAGAATGGCAGGGCAGCCCTTTATGCAGTTCCATTTAAAACCAAAAGGCAGCTAATGTGTTCATTCACTTTTGGCATTCTGCTACATATTGTCTAGGGGGCTTTGATTTCAAGTCACACATCACAAAATAAGTTGAATTGATAAAACTAAAGGTATCCTCAGTGCTACCACGAGAGTTTGGGTTTACTGAGCCAGTGAGATGGATTTAAGTTAAAAAAACAACAACATGTAACTACATTTATAACCCAATACTGTAGCTAATAGCTACCCTTCCTCAGTCATTGGCCAGTTTACGAATGTGGTATCAGAAAACACCTCCTTTGTATTGAGAGGTAAATGCGATACTTTAATGGATTTGATCTGATGCAATGTTTGAGATTTGAGCTGTTGAGTGCAACGTGTTCTTGGGGCGCTCTTGTAATCAGATAAATTAGCTATAGCTATCAAAAGATTGCAATAACACTCAGCACTGCTATAAACCTGAGTGCTGCAACTTTGGGGGGGTGGGACTTTATGACAGACGTCAGTTGAGCTTTGTGATTTATCTGTGCACCCCTGTTCTATCGACCGGCTCTAAGGAGGCCTCACACTGCCTCTCAGGAGGGACCCCCTTAAGACATGTTCAACAGCACACTCACTGTCTAAAAAACAACAAACACACACAAGGATGAGACAGAGATACAGTATGTGTGTGCGAGTGTGTGTGCCTGTGTGTGTGTGCATCTGCGTGTGTAACATTAGTACATAAGGAAAGAATGCAGATAATGAAATTAAATAGGAAGCATGTGTGACTACAAAAGTGACCCGTGTTTCATTTGTGCATGTAATCAATACTATACCTCGGCCTTTCTGGGTTGTTACTTTAATCAGGAACAAGCTCTACCCCTCTTAATCGCTTATTCCCAGGATGAATGTTTTGCAAATGTAGCTGAACATAGGCTTTGATATATCCATTTGATAGACTGTAGGCATATGTATGGGATATATGAGGCTTCTTTTTCAATGGGTTTTCTCAATGTTATAATTTCAACTTGGATAGCAAATTATATCAATTATTCTGATAATTTGCTAAAGATTTTTTGTCTTACAAAGACACCTTTTGTCTTATTAATCATGAATGAAAAGTATGACACATAAGGGCGCCCAATCATATGGTGCATATTTCCTCATCCTTTTAACAAATATGTTTCATAGCCCTATTAAAAGGGGTCTTCATCTGTCCTGTCAAAAGGCAGCCTAGCAGGGTTTTTTAGTTTAATTACACTATCCAATTTTAAAAAAACTCTCTGCCGCATTCTGATTTTCGTCTCCTTGGGTTTGAGTAGATATGACATTTACAAGGCTCACCTTTCAAGCAGACAATGGTGTGATTGATGAGGTGCAGACGCTATGAAGGAGGCGATTGCCATGTGGAAGCAGTGCTTAGTGCACTTTGATTTATTTAT
>NC_036872.1:15783578-15838046 GCF_002910315.2 Salvelinus sp. IW2-2015
GTGCGTGCGTGCGCGTGCGTGTGTGTTAATGTATATCTGTGTGCATCTGCAACATTAGTACATAAGGAAAGAATGCAGCTAATGAAATTAAATAGAAAGCATGTGTGGCTACGAAAGTGACCCGTGTTTCGTTAGTGCATGTAATCAATATTATAGCTTGGCCTCTCTGGGTTGTTACTTTAATCAGGAACAAGCACTACCCGTCTTAATCGCTTAGTCCCAAGATAAATGTTTTGCAAATATAGCTGAACATATGCTTGGACGTATCCATTTGATGTACTGTGGGCATGCATATGGGATATGTGAGGCTTCTTTTTCAATGGGTTTTAAGACATTTTATCATTTTTATTTAGGTAGCAAATTATATAAATAATTCTGATAAATTGAAACCTTTTTCTAAGGATTTTTTGTCTTACTAAGAAACCTTTCTGCCTTTTTAATCATAAATGAAAAGTATGACACATAAGGGCGCCCAATCATATCGTGCATATTGTCTCATCCTTTTAACAAATATGTTTCATAGCCCTATTAAAAGGGGTCTTCATCCGTCCTGTCAAAAGGCAGCCTAGCAGGGTTTTTTAGTTTAATTACACTATCCAATTAAAAAAACCTCTTTGCCGCATTCTGATTCGCCTCTCCTTGGGTTTGAGTGGATATGACATTTACAAGGCTCGCCTTTCAAGCAGACAATGGTGTGATTGATGAGGTGCAGACGCTATGAAGGAGGCGATTGCCATGTGGAGGCAGTGCTTAGTGCACTTTGATTTATTTATCATCTGTTTCTGAAACAAGGCTGCCTGTTCCCGGCCCCACACTGCTAAGTGATGGTGTAGAGGTGTGTTGTAGCCTTGGTGCACAGGGCGTGGAGTTTAAATAGCAGCTTTTACAGAGGTTAGAGCGTGTAGACCTTACTCTTGTTAGGAATAGGCCTACTATGTGTGATATTACCTAGAGTACCTCTAGAGGTGTTATTGTGTTACATTCAGCTAACACTCGTGTTTTGTTAGAGTTGTGTCCACTTGATATTTTTATAATTGACGTTGACTGGCTCTAGGCTACCAGCAGGTGCCTCTCGTTAGCTGAGTCTTGCTGTTTTGTTTGTTTAGCAAGTGATAAATTAACACTGAATACAGAAAATGGCTGATTGAAACTGGTTCAACCCTAAATGCTAAAACGTAGTGGGGATTTTAGAGTCTGAGAGATACCAAAGCATATTTGTCTTGAGAACAATTACCAGGCATCTGTTACAAAAGTGATGACATTACTTTCCATCTCCAGCACATTCATTTTACAACACTGTACATTTAGAATGGAAATGACACTGTACAGGTTGTTACACCATACCTCGAATTCAAACTTATTTTTGTAGCTTGAAATTGCTGAGAGGGTCGATTATAATTCTACATTACAATGAACCGTAGTGATTATCTTCAACAAAAAGACAACTTATATGCAATTAAGCACTTCATAGAGCAGACACTTGAAAACATAAATTGAAGTTTCACATCACAGGATTCAATGACACTGCACAATGTTATTTTTGTAGTCTTTTGTTGTGCATCATTGGTCTTTTTTAACACAAGTTCAGGGTCTTATATTTTCTTTTCAAACTTAGTTTTCAAAGGGAAACTGTAACATCTTGATTGGAACATCTTGAAAAGCACAGCTGCATTGAGACCCAGTGAAGCGTGTGTGCTCACTGCACTACCGACACATGCCTCATCAGAATCCACTGATGAACTTAGCCTCTGATATCTCTCTTGTCTTAGCATTTTTTCAAACACCAGAGGAACTTGAATGAATTCAGTTACTCTGAATGCATTCTGAGAAAAAAAAACGTTTGATGTTTAAATCAAATGGTATTTTCCCCCTCCTTCCACTGAACCAACTCAGGTAACCAAGGCCAAGGGTAAAGGTGATGGTTGGCATTATGAACTCAGAGAGGAGATGGTGGTCAGCCCTTGGAGAGGTGAGCAACCTTTGTTGTTTAACCGTTGCTTCCCTGGCAGCCTCCTCCACCCAGTTCTGAGAATGGCGGGGGGAGCCAGGAGACAGATGCTTAACAACTCCCCTGAGGCCTCGGCTCTGGCCCTTATCTCATCCCCAGCTTGTGCAGGTTGCTATAGAAACTGACCTGAACACTTGAAGGGATGAGCAACACTGCATTAGCCTTACAAGCTATTAGCTGAATTTAGTGGACGCTGTCGCCATCTGAAAACACTCAATGTTGAGGACCATATAATGTGTATCGAATGATGTCTAGGTATTACATATTGGCCCTTGAACATGGAATTTTTTGTTGTTGTTGACGAATACATTCAGTGTGGTATACTCTTCAAAACCCTGATGGAACCTCTGCACTGCTTTTCCAGTGTGTTGATCAGACAGGTGTTCTGATCAACACACTGATCTCCCTCTCTCCTCCCCAGAGAAACATCTCACAGGACTGCCACTGGCTTAACTGTAACATTACTGTACAGTCTGTCAGTAACCTACACATGCACAAAGAGACAGACACCCTAACACACACTTAAAAAATAAAAACTCAATGTATGTAGAATGTATTTATCCACCTTCAAAATGATGTTTCCTAACGGATCCAAAAATGTAAATTAAATGGCTGCATGATCAAATTAAACAAAAGCAAAATGTACTAATACAAGTACATACATAACTGTGTTGAGATAACGATAGTTTATCAGTCATTTGGGGTCCTGATTATTAATGGTAACCAAGCTTGGATGTTTGACATTGCATTATTATAAAAGAAAAATGTAAAACGTTTAAAAATGTCATGATAATGCAGGCAGCTCTGGCAATGATAGTGTTAACAGAATACATTTGCTATCTTGAGAGTGACAAAAAAAAGATGCTTACTTTTATTATGTCAAAAGGACAAATTCATGTAGCAACTGTGATGAACAATTACTTAAATAATTGTGCTTTCAATGGAAAGATTGATTGTATAAAAGCTGTTTTCTGTTGAGAATCCATTAGTGAAAACCATTTTTCTTCACATGTGACATATTGTGTTTTTATTAATTTCTATTCCCTAAGATGCATGATTCTTAGGTTCTTTGTTGCTTGGTCTTTGCCCTGTATGAAAAACTGTGCAGTTAAGGAAAAAAGCGTTAGAGTAACCACTTAGATTCTGCTACTGATTACAGCCAACTTAATGAATATTGGAGTACTGAGGTCTCCATTTCAAAACTGTGCAAATGTTTTAATGTTAACTTCTGCTTGTGTCTTAGGCACTCCTTTCAATAAACATTAAAGGGACAGTTCAATTCCAAATCTAACTTGGTCAAATGTTTTTAGACCACATAGCCTTACATTGTCAGTTCATCAGTTTCAATTGACCCTAGAGTTCACAGAAGGTACTATAAGCTAATAGAGGCAGGGTTGCAACTTCTCTAGAAGGTGTTTGATCCTCTGCATTTTCGGGTTGGAGCGAGCAACATGGCATCCTTTTTACATTCTCTAGGCTTAATTACCAGCTATTGGCCTGGGATGCCAGTGAAGGATATCTCACAGACAGGCTCCTTATATGCTGCAGGCTCATTCACAGCCTACCACAGACAAGACTGAGCCTGTCATGCTCTGTCATTCCAAACCTGTTTGGTTTTTCTCCCACAAATTAAAAAATATCCCCTCAACTTGACTTTCTCCCTGTTTTCAGATATGGAGGAGGGGGGGTTCTGCCCTTGAGTATCACATGGATAGGCTAAGTACCTAGATGATTGATTCAGCATCTCCGACATTGTGATGAGGGGTTGGGGGGTTGAAAGTTATTAAAAACGTATCGAGCTGCCTTGATGATGAGGCGTTTCCCTGAACACAGCTGATGCAAGAGGCCTGTCGCCATCTTGAGTCCCCCGTCTGTTGTGCTGAAGGGACAGGGCTGATGCCATCTGTTTCCCATCCTCCCCATCCTTGGACATGGACTCTGATGCCCCCTCATTCAGCAGGCTCACATTGTCTTTCTCTTCCACTTGTAGGTCATGCAATATTCAAGCACATATCTCAGCAATCATGACAATAGGCCTTTCCCCCCTTAGAAATTTCATGCTGCCATTGTCAATGAGATAGCACTGAAGGTGAGTAATGAGGAGAATAGAAACTGCTGCTTCATCTTCTAGCTCTTGAGTAGTCCTGCATCTTTGCATTTATGAACATTATGAACATAGACTACGTGGTACATATAGACAGGTTGGCAGACAATGTCACAAGGTGATGCACACACATCAATGGGGCTGGAAGCCATGCATTGTTATGATTCTGAATGGTCAGATAGCTAGCAACAATGACAAGAAGCTGCCATGTGGTGAATTATAGGTAGCTAGTTTCATCTTGTTCTTGATGCCATGTCTTGTTTTGAGGGGTTTTTACTGATTTCTGTCACGCCTGCTCCCGCTCTTCCCTCTTGGCGCTCGAGGGCGCCAGGCTCCCCAGCATTGCGCACTCCTGCCACCATCATTACGCACACCAGCCTTCCCCTCGTCACACAGATCAGCGATTATTGGACTCACCTGGACTCTATCACCTCTGTCACTACCTTCCCTATATATGTCTGGTTCCCTGCTCAGTTCCGGGCTTCAGCATTGATTGTCGTATGTCCTTGTTTACCCGTGTGCTGACACTGTGCCTGTCTTGTTACCTGTTTGTTCCTGATTAAATGTTGACACCCCGAACCTGCTTCTCATCTCCGGTGTCGGTCCTTACAATTTCCTGTCTATGCTAATATGGCAAAAATTCTCTATCTTTATGCTTTCAATAAACACAACTAAATACAGCTTACATGTTTAACAATCTAAGCCAACCCTGTCTATTTTGCATCATAAATGTGCACGTGTTGTTTGTTGCTAAACATCCAACCCATCTATAGACATGAACTAGATGAACCCGTCTCTATGGAGAAATCATAAACAAAAATGTATACTTCACTGCTATGTGTAAATGTGCCTCAATTATGGTTAGACCTTGAAGTTGACAAGATAGCTTCATTCTGCTTTGTGTATTTGTTCTTCTCAATGAGGAGGCCGGTGTAATGGGCCTGTGTCTTTTAATCTCTGGGGTCCTGTTTCAATCAGCCAGCCCCTCTCTCCTTTCCTCCCTCCCTCTGGGACCAGTAGCTGTGCCCCAGGGCAGTCTGGTCCTCCTGTGACTGACACCCACCATGATGCTTCACACACAACCTGGGGGTCCCATGTAGAATTAGCTTTAAAAGTAGGCCACAGATCGTTGTCTGGACTGGGAAGTGTATCAGCACTTTGTCATGTTCTAGTTCCTGCCACTCAACCTCTGTCTAATTCCAGAAGACTACCCCCCACGTCTGCTTATTTCAGTTGCTTCTCTCCATTGGTATGTGTTAATGTAGTTCTCTGTCCAAACCATATGAGCATAATGAATATGTATTAAAGGTGAAGAAAGCACAGAAAGGAGGCCTTTGTGATTAATCGTTCCTCTGTGCTAGCTTTGCGTATTAATAACCAGAGGGATTAAGAAGGTCAGGAATGGCCTGGTAAACATGAACATTTCATACAACTATGCACATATCTGATAGTAAAAAGACAGTAAGCATACACACTGGCTCACACATGAGCACGAAAATAAATGACTCACATGGCGTTACACAAACCAAATAAGACAAATGTGATGGGATATCATTAATAATAAAGAGGCAAGTCCCCATTTATTAGAAAAGTGAAAAGTCATGTTTTCTCTGAAGTGGCCTATTTAAATGTGTGTCTATGGCAATAGACACACAAAAAACTGACTTGCCTAGTTAAATAAAGGTAAAATGAATTAAAAAAATTAAAATAGAGAGGCGTGGCATGCCTCTGTCTGACTCTAAACCTCTATCTGACTCTAAACTTCTATCTGACTCTAAACCTCTGTTTGACTCTAAACCTCTTTCTGACTCTAAACCTCTGTCTGACTCTAAACCGGTCCTGCAGCTCTCTACTGGGAGGAGAGGAGAGATGGCGCCATTGCAGCTAAACACAGGCCTCTGTCTGACTCTAAACCTCTGTCTGACTCTAAACCGGTCCTGCAGCTCTCTACTGGGAGGAGAGGAGAGATGGCTCCATAGCAGCTTAACACAGGCCTCTGTCTGCTGGGACCGAAAGCAGAGGAGGAGAGAAGAGCAAGAGGGAATATTATGTCTGAAGCTTTGCATAAGCTAGATTTCCTTTGGACTGAGACTCCACTCTCTCTATCATGTGAAGATCGAGGATTTTATTAGCCATGAAAATGTTCCATATATTTTTATGCCTTAAGCTATAAAATGTAATGAAAGGGGAACACCCTACGGTGCATAAAAATTGTTAAGATTTTAGCCCTTCAGTATAGAACCCAGCTGATACAAGGCCAAAGGGTTCATTTTTATCTATGGATTCTCACATTAACCTTCCATTAAAAAGGTTCGATGTTATCATCACCTCAGATTTAAGCTAATAAATTCCAGCTTTATGAGCCGTCTTAGAGGAGAATTATCATGATGTTATAGTTTAAGTAACATATGTTCCAATTTAGTGACATCTACTGGATTTGACGTGGCATCAGCCATCCATTCACATCATCATTTCATGGCACTAAATTCACTGCAATAAGTCGCCCATGGATTTTGGTGATCAAGCAGCACATGGAGCTGGAAATTAACAGCCTGTGGCGCTGGGAGCAAGAGACATCCAAATCTCCTTGTTTCCAAAACTCTCATTGGGGCTCTGCCTTTTGGACATTTTGGACTTACGAGACACATTTGGAATAGTATTACCATTATTATAGTGGCATTATAGTGTTATTATTATTAACAGGCAGAACAAGAGAGCAACAGTATACAAAATGAGGTGGTAAAAAAGTGGACAAATCACTGTGCCACTATGGCTGTTTACACAGGCAGGCCAATACTGATATTTTTAATACTAATTGGTATTTTGACCAATCAGATCAGTTCTGAAACAGATCTGATGTGATTGGTCAAAAGACCAATTAGTGGAAAAAATATCAGAATTGGGCTGCCTGTATAAACTCAGTCATAGCTACTCAAACTGTCAATTCACAGATTGTATCACTCAGGGGAACCAATGCACCTCCACTACTATTGAACCATATTGCTTAACCATTGAGTCACTCCAGTGGCCTTGATTCATTTCACAATACGTTGAATGATACTTCAAATGCTTTGGGTTTTAGCCCTTGAAATCACTCATTTTCTAGCTTATCAATGTATTTCCCACGGTGAGAAGGGACTCATGGTACTATTAGCTTGACAGTGTGTGGGCAGATATTTTATATTTCAGAGAAATGGGAGTGATTTGAGCAACAGCATTGAGGGATTAGGTATAATGTTACATGACTGTGCATTGATGTTTGATTTATAATTTCAGCCAAATTATGAAATATTTTCTGAGATCATTGTAGGGCTTGAGGTCTCTGTGGTGTGTATGGGCAGATTTACCTCAGTTGCGGTCCACAAATCCAACTGTAAATCCAATTTCCGAAGGTTAATTCTGAAGAGAATTCCAAGTCATAAACAGGGACTTATAAGTTTTATTGTTTTCATAGCGCTTAACAAAGAAGTCGGTTCACCACAGAAGCATTTTACTAATTTAAAAGTGTGTCTCTAGACATACACTGTTTCATGATTAGTTTGAAAGGTGATTAGCTGAAGAATATCAAGTGGTTTCAAGTTAAATTATGTTATTTTGTCACTTTCTGTTGAACAGTCATCGCAGAGTGATTAATTACAACCTGCTAATATGAGGTTTTGTTAAGACTCTTCAGTCATAAATGTGTAACATTATTCTGAGGAAAATGGAACAGAGGATAATGTCATAAGCTTTGTTTACACCTTGTGCTATCATGTGGGTTTTGTGATCTGATCTATATGAACCAATCACCATATGATAATGGTTTGTTTTGTCTACACATTGTATTAAAATGTGTCTCTTATCCATCCAATGTGTCCACATTGTGACCAGATTAGCTGAAAGGGACGTAAATGAACCCTCTCTGGACAACTGCTGCAATAACCTGAATAGATGTCTTCCCCAGTGCAATTAAACCCACCCTCATTACGTCTCTCTGGCTATCGATTTGCAACGTTCACTTAATAACCACTACCATGGTCTCTTATCTTAACCCCAAGGTCCAGCCTTCAAGAACTGGCTGGCCAGAGATTTATGTCCAATGCCTTACTGACTCCTCTGGGAGTTTGTGTCATTTCTTTATTCCAAAGTGTGGAGAGGTCTGCTGGCTGCTTGTTACATCACATTATTAAAGATGCCACCTCTTAAGTTGATGGGTACATTTTCAATATGTTCACTTTGCTTCAGATGTTTCTGGGAGGTGGGATGAGGATATGGCAAGATTGGTTAATAGAGATGTCAGTGCAAGCAACTAGAAGTGTCCTACAAACTTGCTGTGATTTGTTGGACATTGTGACAACAACAAAAATGCCTAAATGAACTGAAAGCAATGGGTGTCCAACACTATAGAACTAGAAGAAATTCAAATCATTCAAAAGAATCAAAGAATTAAGGTCTTCGTCAGAACATTTATGTTTTAATAATAAATCATGACATTCAAGTAAATGGATGTGATCTCTCAATGAGTTAAGACGAGAAAATACAAGTCACCTTGTCCCTTTGATAAGCATGCGTTATGTTCCTTGATAACAATAGGAACGTAGCTTGCCTTACACTGAAAACGTTTCCTGGGAGAGCTCCAAGCCGCTGTTTGCTCCAAAAGCAACATTGCCTTGTGTAAGAAATTCACCCTTCACAGCTCACGCCTCCCAATCATACACCTGTTTGGTTCAGCGTGCCAGTCTCCCTCACTCGCAACCTGCTCAGCCATGTGAACAGAACGCAGGTTGTCCACAGCACTGCCCTCAGGCTCCGCAATGTGTTCACAGCCCGGCTGGGAGAGAGAGGGGGTGGAGGCTGGGTGGGTGGGTGCAATGTGTTCACAGCCCGGCTGGGAGAGAGGGGGGGTGCAGGCTGGGTGGGTGGGTGCAATGTGTTCACAGAGGAATGGAAGGATGTAAAGAGGGATGGAAGGATGGAGGGAGAATTAGATAAATAATACTGTGGCCTTTCTCTGGGTAAGTAAGAGAGGGTAAGAATAGAGTTTCAATGTGGCAGACATGGTGTCTTTCATTTTCAGGAGCCGAGAGCTCGCGCTCTTTGCAGCAAACACAAAGCTTTTACAAATGATAGTGTTGGCTGTGGAGAACTGCTGAAACAGTCATTTCATATGATCAAAGAAGGAAACCTGAATATGCTAATGATATGAATGTCTTATGGAGATGGTAAACAAATACTGTATCATTATTTGCATACAATTGCTACATTGTTTTACCTGCAACAAATTCTTTATTTTGATTTCCAATGTCTTATGACCACGTTCAAAATAAAAATAACATACATGTATATCAGGCACCCTCAATCCGCATAGCATTGAAAACGGTCTGTGAGTTCAGCACGGTGTATATGGATTAGCGGGCTTCTTTGTGTTTAATCCATGGGTTTCCTGTGGTGGGGGATGCTTCTCTTAACAGAATGGTCTTAAGGCAACTGCTGCATTTATCAAAGGGATGGTCAGACAGAGAGAGACAATAGCTAATGAGTGGGAGCCCCCCGTTGGGCCGCTGCGTCAGACAATACAACAACATCTGTACTGCTGTGTGCCGACGCAGGGGCGTCCCCAGAGTGGGATGATGGGGGGGGGAGGGGGGGGTGTTTATCTTTACTTGTCCTGGGCTCACAGACACCCCCTCCCCTAACCCTTCTCATCACCCCTCTGAACAGGGACTTGATACATTGGTGGGGATGGGTGGGTTAAATCCATAAACTACTTCTCACCAAGGTCACCACACCTGCTAAAAATGGAAATCCCAGAAAAGGAACATTTAAAGTGTCAAGTAGTTTTGAGTTAGTGCTCAGAGAGAGAGAGGAGAGAGGACTTTTCCAGAGAAGGGGAGAACCAGGAAGTGGACCTCCTTTTTGTTAGAGCTCTTCAAAGGGAGGGTTAGCACAGGAGTTGAGCTGGATTGATGCTCCCCCATTGGATATATCTGGAATGTTCACATCATTCAGTGGCCGAAAACATACAATGGAGATTGTATGCCTCTCACACATATGCAAGTTGGGGAATATGGAATAGTTGTTGGCCATCCATATACAACGAGATCTCCATGTAAGGTAGTCACTTGTGAAGTAACTTTTTTTGGACAGCGGTGGGGATATACAATGGGACTGAACACACAGCAACACATATAGACACAGACACAGACACAGACATAGGCTATGACCCATCAGGAGGACATGGCGTACCTGGTAATTAAAATGCAATCTCTGCTGCCATGCCCCCTGGAGTGGCGGTGGCAGCGGACTCACCCAGGAGCCTGAGGGCGAGAGGTGCCACCTGCACTGCCACACCACCTGCGCCCACCGCCTCCCTTCATTAAGCTAGATATTTATACCAGCGCCTGCCCCCCCAACAGCCCTGGTCTTCATGGGCCCTGGTAAAGCAGCGCTTTATTAGAATTAATGTGGCACTTCAGAGGAGAGTGTCAGTGTGCCTGGTACCGGGGTGCCGGGAGAAAGAGTCCCCAGCCCTCCTCTGTCACATCGCATAAAGGCGCCAAGGCAAGCCGAGCACGGAGATGAGCGTGGACAGCACATGACAGAACTGTTTTCCAGGGCCAAGGGAAACCAAAGTATTATTTATTCAATCTGCTATCATGTTTACAGCATGAGCCATTATATGAACATGGAGAATATCAAAGGCTTGAACTAAATGCATGCTGGTAGACGTTAGACATGTTGGACATGCTCAATATGATCCATTTCTTGACTAAGCTCAATGTTAAACAAACATGTGTGGTGTTGAATGTATAAACGCCAAATCAACAGAGTACTTAGTTACATTTATATGAATCCTCTAGTGCTGCCCATACTTTTACCATGCATGAATATGAAATCATGTTGAATAGTTAGAATTGATTATGTCTATTATCAACATGCTATATTGAGATGGCTGATCACCAGAAGCAGCATCCAATGTATCTGTCAGTAAGGGCACATGTGGTCATTTCCATAGGGGTGGATTGGTGGGTGAGGGGGCATCAGAGCTGATGCTACTTGTAGCCAGTCAGTAGGGGAGGGCATTAACGCCTAGTTTGCGTAACTCAGATCTTTCAATTAAACACGAATAACCAGATACAACTTTCTTTCTTCAGATGTGTTTTATGGGCTTCCGTGTAACAGGGGAATTCAGCATAATATTCTCTACATCTACCCACAGTTGGCAATTTCCACTGCACGACTCAGTTCATTAGGGTTAAAAATGGTAAGCATTTTAGAGGCAGATGTACTTGTTATGTTTCATCAGGGACAGTTTGAAAATTACCGGGTGGTGGAGGGTGTTTATGTGCCAACGCACCACACACGCCACACAACCAATAAACAAAGCATAACTGCATACCTATTACCGACTTCGGGCGCTTCAAAATCATGTTTTGAGTTTCAACAACACAATCAAATAGACTATCCCAACAAACAGAAAATACATCCCTCCCTACCTTGTACCCAGTATTGAAGGCTTGGCTTGACAATTGCTGGATGTCATTACACTTTTGGTGTTTTGGAACAGATGTCTCTTTCCATTCATCAAATGCATGGCCGGTGCATAGTTTGGATGCTGGAATTATATCACAGTGGAGTGGACGAACAGGCGCAGGTAGCCTACAGTAGACTTTTGAAGTAGCCTAATCAGATTAAAACATTGTGGCTGGTTATGTCCATTCATCACATAAAAGGTAATACATGCTATATTGAAGTGTTCTAGGTGGTTGGTAAGTCGGTTGTGGTAATACACCTTATTATGAAAGTTAGATGCCAATCGCCATATAAAGACCAAAGAAGAAAACGCCTGGAAGGAGGAGAGATGACTAGAAACGATTAGGTTGACCGTTTTATGTGTAGATTAATTGTCGGAGTAGAGGACCTTGTGCATTTCAGGTAAAATAACAACTCAACGTTTATATCCCAGGACAAATTAGCTAGCAACAGCACTAGCTAAATTGGACAAATTAGCTAGAAACTGAAAGCTAGCTAGCTAAATTGCCATAAATGTTTAACGCTTTCCAACCTGTCCCCAAATTAATATAATTGGTTCAGAGTTTGTTTTGATATTTAAACCTTCGTGTCGTGATCGCGTTTGGTATGGGGGGACAAAATCAATTTGCGCACGATGGCGGATGCACGTGCGCGTCCGGTTTGGGCATGGTGTAAGGGAAGCACCAAAACACCTTAACAGGGGAGGTGCATGCAAACAGCCCACTGGGCAAAAACTGATTTAATCAACGTTGTTTCCACATCATTTCAACCATAACAATCTATGTGATGACGTTGAATCAATGTGGAAATCTAATTGGATTCGCAAAAAGCAATCAGCATTTAGTATTTTTTTCACCCAACTTTTCACCTAAATCCAATGACATGTTGACATTAATTAAAAAAACACACAACCCTTCCCAAAGCAAAAATAAAAGTTAGACAAACCTCACATATTTTGGCTCCCAATTAAAGCAGAGAAAAACTGAAACAGAAACGTTTTTCTCTTTTTTTTCTGCAGTGTTGGATGCAACATTTTCTCCCCAAGCCATAACTGTTAGCCCCATCCTTATCAAGGAGAGACATCAAAGGGGTTCCTCTATACAATTTTACCACCAACAGCCTTGAGATTGGATCTCAAGATTATGTATATAATAAGAAAATAAACCACATAATCCTTCCTGGGAGATGTTTTTCTTTTCAAGTATTGAAACTAGGAATGTATTTGTACATCGGACAACATCGTGGACTAAACATCTGTTACAATGATATAGGCCTACTCCCCAAAGCAATATGTGTTGTCTTTTGTATCACCCATGATCATTTTGTTTCTTGAATACCAAATTCCATTCATAATGTTTTCCTCTCTAGGATCCTTAAATACATTAGTTAGTATACCCAAATCCAGTTATTGAGCTAATGCTGAATAGAAAAATGAATACACTAAGTGCATTAACTGTATAAACAATCCCTCTGTACAAACTGATACAATTTCCTTTATTGTTGAAGGAGACTGTCATCCAGGTCAGGTATAAGTGTTTCAGAGGCAGACCAGGGGGAGGTTGGTGCCTGTGATGTGGGATAGCTAGGCTCCAGTGGATGTGTCCAATGTGAGCAGTTGCAAAGGCGAGAACAAAGCCTTAGGCATTTCTCAGCCCAGAGAGGTGTGCTAGAGGCTGGGCTGCTGCGCCTTCGATTCGGTTACAGTGCTGTCACTATTCATTGAGAGGGCGCTCCTCCTTCCAGCACCAGAACCTCAACAGGGGCATCGCTCATGATAGAAAACAATGAGCATGATTTGTGAACTCTCGCCGTCTTTGTAATTTCATCAGTGTAATGGGATTATATTTCAAATCACCACTCCTTTGTTCATTACACATTTAAACTCCTCTGACAGACAAAAACTTAAATAAAATGTGCATGTCAACCCTGGTTGACTTCGCCAGCTCTCGTACTTGATTAGACAAACAGTGCACCAGGGCTCCGGAACGGGAGGAAATAATGTGCTCATTTATTCATTTTTCAGACGAGTCACAATAGATTTTTAACGACCAATGTCTGACCTCCCTTGGGTGCTTCATGTTTAGGGGGGTTAATAAAGCCTAACACTCTGGCACTGAAACGCTCCACAGAAGAGCCGGGTGAGAAGACGCCTGCAATGAAATAAAGAGTATTAGAACACCAGCCCCAACTCCAGAGAGAAAGAGAAGAGAGAAAGAGAGCGGGAGAGAGGAAGAGAGAGAGAAAGAGAGACTGGTATTCTACTTAGATTCCAATTCCACAGGTCTCTAAGGGACAATTAAACCAAGTGAGGAAGAAGTACTCTTTTTTCACAATGCGCTGGGGCATACATATTAGAAGCTTTACCCATGGCAATATACATACAGCAGAACCTGCCAAGACAAGAAGGGGGGAGCCTGTAAAGCGGCCCCTAAACTTAATAACTATTTCTTTCATGACAGAAAGAAATCTGTCCTTTCAATGTTATAAAGGTTCTGAAACCCAGTGTTTATACAGCAAGGTTTACATAAACAGAGTACAATATAAAAGCAGTCTCTCTTTCTCAAGAGAATATTGAAAATATACCAGAAACATCTTGAATCATGTGATGTCAACATAATAATCCATAGAACGTTTTGTTAGTTATTTTCATGTCAATCACTTTTCAAAACATGAAAATGAAATACTAGCAGCTTTGCTTTTATGTAGCTGGAGAAAATGTGAAAGTTTAGGCTTACTTACTCTCCACAGTGAGAAAAGGCCTGTGGTGTGTTGTAGTGTTGCCAGCAGACATCCATCTTGTTTCCCCTCAGCACAGTGCTCTATTTGTCTGAATCTATGTCATTTTAGCTCAGTCAGGTCAATGGCAATTCAACCTCCTCTTTCGTCGGAGGCACTTCAGATTCCTAATGTGATGCATGTACGATAGGAACCAGCTAAACACAATCCCTGTCACTGCACACACATAGCTGGATATAAATGATATATCCTGAGCTCACATTCTCCATATTTTACTCCTCATTTGGAAATACTGAATGATATGTTCTGTTTCCTTTCTTTTTGATCCATGACCGGCATGCAAGCTCCCTTCTCACACCCTCTCAGGTAGAACCTTGTCATAGTGTTACATTGTAACCATTCCCCGCAGAAACAGCAGCCATCCCAAATGTAAGCAATATAATGTGAAGAGAGAAGTAAAGTAGAATACTTTCTGTTAATTCATTCTGGTTTCTCTCCTCTACGTTGGTGCAGCTCTTTGTCAGGGGGCCACATGGGAGAGGAGAAAATTACAGACTAGCTGATAATTACTAAAGTTCAGAGCAAACTAAAATCTGCAGGGCTCTCCCAGCTCTCCCAGCTCCCCGCTACTTGCATATTTCTCTTAGCAACTAATTAAGTCCGCCGCTGAGGTTCCAAGCAGCAATGGTGGTGGATGCTGTAACAGCAAAATTAAAAAAGAAAAAGACAGGGAGAGGAAAGTGGGGAGAGAGAGAATCAGAGAGTGAGTGAGGTTGAGTATTTTATTCTCGTTTTGTGTAGAAGAATAAAAAATGTCACTGGGGGCTTATTATTGTTTCACACTTGAATGGATTCAAATAGAAATAACAGTGGTGGTCACCATTATGTGCAGTTGCAAATAGCACAGCTCCCTCTGTTCATACTATTCTTTAATTATTATAATGTCATTATCCATATGCGGCAATGTTGCATGAAAAAGAAACCCAGGCCCACCGGGTATTAAGTGCAGGTTTTTAATCTCCTCACTGTTAAATGAGATCACACCATAAAGAAGGCATTATTAGTGATGCTATCATCATCAGTGCAACACAATATTGGAGACTTTTGGCAGATGTATCACACAAAGCCATTTTCCTATAGTTTTCTCTGTTATCTCCTTACATGATAATACTATGATGCAGATTTTTATTATGATGCATTTTAGTATTTTCTTTTGAAATTGTCAAGCCAGATATATATATATATATGTATATGTATATATATATATATATATATATATATATATATATATACAAGCTACTTTAGACAGGCAAGTTAGAAAATGAATCCAACATGTTCCCTTGAGTATCTATATTAGACCATGTATTAGTAGGCAAAGAAAAAGGAAATACCAAAGACCAGGATCTAGCAGTAGAGGAAGAAATAGACACTGGAGCTAAATAACGCAAAAACCACATACACCTCTTCATTCATAAAAAACAACATAGCAGACATTAGAATAGAAGCCAATGGTAATCTGTCATAAAGCTGAAGTTAAACACTTTGAAGTAAGCACCTCATTAAAGACATCAGAGCCATTGGACCACTCTGATGACTAGCATTGCAAATTGAGGATGCTTTAAAAGAGGACAGAGTGGCCTCCCTGATAAGGCTCCTGGTTTCACTTAGACTGTTTGTGATGCGCAATCCATGAGAGACACAGCAACCAGGCAGGCAGTCATTATTTTCTCCACAATTACCTGAAGTCCTTGATAATGAGCAACAAAAAAAGCCACATAATTAGAAAAACACCACAAACACCATTATTGTAAGGAGAATACAACTGTATAATGAAGCAATTATAAATGAGCGCCTTTGTGCTTGTCATTCATTTCTGCTTTTAAGGATGTGGAGATGAATCATGGCTAAACGCTGGAACCTTGGAGAGTTTAGAGCATGTTTAAGGTAGGTTAGACTAGCGAGGCCTCTGGAGGGTTTCTCCTTAGTCAGACCAGGTCTGGAAAGGAAAGCCCTTGGTGATGACTCCGTAGAGCCAGGCAGGGCCAAGAGGGAAGACATATCTACTGGGGCCAATTCAAGATATTACAACCCTCTCAGACACACTTCAATGGTACCAGTCTGCCTGACCTCCCTAGCGTATATGACATTACATTCAGTGTAAAAACTGTGAGCCATGTGAGTGGCCTGTAAAACATGGCATAGATACTAAGGGATACATAACAAGCTTTCACTGCTTTGTGACAAAAGTTTGACATGTGTTATCTGGGTGTTTGTTTGTATTGTGAGTGGTGTTAGAGGATAGTGATCTGGCTACAACAGAAAGGTAATGAGGAGAAAGTTTGCTGAACGAGAAGCATAATAGAGAGTGATTTCTACTAGGATTGGATTTAGGAAATAAATTCCTCATCTGATTTGAAATAGACCCATGTTTACTGTAGCTTTCCCTTTGAAATGCACACTGCACTCCTTGTAAAGCCACGCAATTAAGCCTGGAGTTGTATTTCATTCGAATAGCGTGCTCTTCCTCCCCGACCACTGAGCGGATTGGAGACACAACTTTTTATTAATTAGAATTTTATCTCTTTGATTTTCAGCCCATATTTAGATTAGTAGTGACATGCAGAAATCCCACGTTCCTCCAGATATGTGAAGAGTTTCAATGAGCTCAGTTGTTCTGCTGCCTCCACAAAGGCATCAAACAATAAACATGTGAACAAAGACAAAAAGAGGAAGAGTGAGAGGAGTCACTCCGCCTAGTATACACAGGGAATTGAACTCCAAAGGAATTGTCCTCCTCAGTTAGAAACACCATTTTATTAATAGGCAGACACATGCTACAGGCACACTGCATCATTATTGTCTTGAGAATGGAATTGTATGGAAGGGGCAATTAGGATTTAGAAGCTGTGAGGTTGCCATTATTTTTGCATTTAATGACCAGGCAGTACGGCAGGAGCTTGATGTAGAAATGAGGGCTGCAATACAAAAATTATGCATAATCTGGCAGATTTTACTGCACCCCCCCACACTCTCTTCCTTAGCCTTGAATAAATTTACATGGAAATGCTTATTCCTCTAATTTATTCTGAGAATTAGAATATACATTACAAATATTTCCATAGAAGACATCAACGACATGCAGTTTGTTTTCAATGGGTGTGGATTGGATTGTTACCCTCCCTAAAAAAGCTTTTTAGGAAATCAGATAAATAATTACTGTAGAGGTATGAATATATATTTTGATTTGTCTTAAATACTGTAGGAGGACCTATATAATTAAAAAGCTTTCAGGAGGAAAAACTGTGGCACATACTGTAGGTAGTGCACATACGATAAATACCACAGACATACCACAGGATATGAATGTCAGATGCATGGGTATATGGACACAATCCAAAAGCATGTGATATTGACATGTATGCTAGACCATTAATAAGCTGCTGTATCCGCTGTGTTGAGGGTCACCATTGCCTGCTATAACTATACCTTGTCAAGACTGCTCCAGCCTCACAATATGTACCTCATGTACCTCCTGTCAGCAGACATAATTCCTGTGTGCTGGCACACCACTGACTTCTGCATAAGTGATGCAAGCCTTCCACTAGAGTTAGGAGCTGGCGTTTTTTTACCACTGAAAGATGTTCATCATTCTTGATCTGTCTCTGTCAGGGCCTAGTGTTTTAGTGCCTCTCACGATTAGGCAGAATTGACAGGCCAAGAAGGCAGCGAATAGCAGAAACGTGTGCAACTAAGGGAGGTGTGGTGTAGGGTGGAGGATGAAGTGAAGTGTGGCCGTCATTTAATCTGCAATTTATCAGTTTAGGCTGCACCATGTAACATCAGGATATTACATTCCAGAGAGGAGAAACAGTATCTCTCCTCTGCCTTCTCTTGTATGCTTCTTAATGTCGTCTAGGGAGGCTGGAAGAAGAGAGGGCGGGATTTCTTTATTGTTATTATTATTATTTCTGAAACCCTTCATTAATATATAGCATTGTGGACTCATCTGTGGGGTAGATGTGGAGTGTTGGTGACAGAGTGATGGAGTGAAAGAGGTGTGCTGCAGGAAGAGAGAAAGTGAGAGAGCATCTCGCATGGTGACTGCATCATTGCCTGTCGTGAGACCGAGGTCATACAGTATTGACACACACACATACACACCCGCAGCGCACACTCATGCACGCATGCACACACAGACACACACACAGAGCGAGAGAACTGGTGCCAACGATGTCTACAAAAACAGTATCTGCTATTATACATGTTCTCTCTAACAACACTGACTTCGATACATGACCTCTAACAACACTGACCTCTATACATGACCTCTAACAACACTGACCTCTATACATGACCTCTAACAACACTGACCTCTATACATGATCTCAACAACACTGACCTCTATACATGACCTCTAACAACACTGACCTCTATACATGACCTCTAACAACACTGACCTCTATACATGATCTCTAACAACACTGATCACATTTTGGAGTAATCAATGTTTAATTGGCACGTTTTCCATTAGGCATCTATTGATCCAAACGCATCTATTGATGTTTTTTCAAAGCCAATACATATGAAGTGCTTGCTGGTCCCACTCGACACTAAATAGATGTATTGATTTAGTAGATGGTTACATTCACTGTATTACCTTCAGTTGAAATTACTTTACAATATCAAATTCCTTTACAAGACAAAAAAGTATGTAAATGATCCTGATGCATTAAAATTTGATAAGATGTGTGTTTTCCTCAATAGCATTTCCCTGCGGTAACCCCTAGGATGGGATGCCCAGGGGCAGGTCTCCTGCTTGTAGACAGGGAGCAGCGGCCAGTGGCCAAATAAACTCCCTTCTCCAGAGGTGTCACTCAGATTACCTCCCAGTAAGTGATCCCCAGCTCAGTGTTAAGTGGACTGTTATAAAGCCAAATCACAGTTAGTGGCAAGGGGCATTGCGTTTCTCTCTCAAAATGGATTAATTTCCTCCTTTCTTGGGAGAGCTTACTCCACCTCATGTCCTGCACATACGGCTAGTAGTAGTGAGCAGACACTGCAAGTAGGGCCTAGTACAGGGGTGGGTAATTTCAGTCCTCGAGGGCCTGATTGGTCTCACAGTTTTACCCCAGCTAACACACCTGACTCCAATAATCACCTAATCATGATCTTCAGTTTAGAATGCAATTTGATTATTCAGCTGTGTTTGCTAGGGATGGAGAAAAGTAGGATGTGTGCAAAATTATGAAAAGAGAAATGCATTGATAATTATTAAAGTTAAAGTATACCTCAATATAAAATCACCAATATACAACAATAGCATAGTCATCATGCTGATACTACTGATAATGTAGTCTGCCCAGTACATCACTGGAGCCAAGCTTCCTGCCATCCAGGACCTCTATACCAGGCGGTGTCAGAAGGAGGCCCTAAAAATTATCAAAGACTCCAGCCACCCAGGTCATAGACTGTTCTCTCTGCTACCGCACGGCAAGCGGTACCGGAGCGCCAAGTCTAGATCCAAAAGGCTCTTTAACATCTTCTACCCCCAAGCCATAAGACTGCTAAACAGTTATTAATCAAATGGCTACCCGTACTATTTGCATTGACCCCCTTTTTTACACTGCTGCTACACACTGTTTTTTATCTATGCGGAGTCAGTTTACTCCTACCTACATGTACTGTACATATTACATCAATTACCTCGACTAACCTGTACCCCAGCACATTGACTCGGTACCGGTACCCGCTGTTTATAGCCTCGTTATTATTATTTTATTCTGTTACTTTTTTTAAACTTTAGTTTATTTATTTATATTTTTTTAGCATATATTTTTTTACTTACTTTACATAAAAACTCTGCATTGTTGATTAAGGGCCTGTAAGTAAGCATTTCACGGTAAGGTCCACACCTGTTGTATTCGGCTCATGTGACAAATACAATTTGATTTGATTTGTACAGTCAGTATGTATTAATAAGGCTGAGAGCAGCAGCTATTGATAAAGCTTCATTGTGTTTTTAGTGGTTGATCCAATTGGCTTCCAGAGCAAGTCAACCTGGAAGTGCAATGGGTGTTTAGGTCACAAAAGGCAGACAGGATAATAAAAGCAGACCAAGGTGACCAGTCTGAGATTGGTGTCTGTGCGCAGTCCACCTACAGCTAACAACAGACTGGAGCCTGGGCTGACACACTGGGCAGGGAATCAGGCTCTGAACCCTTTTAAGCTAGGGTTTGACAAACAAACTTGCACAGCAGAGAAATTATGTGCAAGTCAAGTACCTTCAGGGCGTACGGGGGGGAAGAGAGGGGGAGCGATCTAGGGCATCTGAAAAGGTAAATTAGTAGGGAGCTATGACTGGATTATGCAGGCAACAAGAAATAAGTGTTTTAGTTATGCATTGACTCTAGAAATATATATTTACAGTGCCTTCGGAAAGTATTCAGTCCCCTTGACTTATTCCAAATTTTGTTGCGTTAAAGCCTTATTCTAAAATTAACTAAATCGTTTATCTACACACAATACCTCACTACTTCATAATGACAAAGCAAAAACAGGTTTATCTATTATTTATTTATTTATTATTTATTTATCAGAAATATCACATTTACATAAGTATTGAGACCCTTTACTCAGTACTTTGTTGAAGCACCTTTGGCAGCGGCTACAGCCTTGAGTCTTCTTGGGTATGACGCTACAAGATTGGCACACCTGTATTTGAGGAGTTTCTCCCATTCTTCTCTGCAGAACCTCTCAAACTCTGTCAGGTTGGATGGGGAGCGATGCTGCATAGCTATTTTCAGGTCTCTCCAGAGATATTCGACCGGGTTCAAGTCCGGGTTCTGGCTGGGCCACTCAAGGACATTCAGAGACTTGTCCTGAAGCCACTCCTGCGTTGTCTTGGCTGTGTGCTTAGGGTTGTTGTCCTGTTGGAAGGTGAACCGTCGTTCCAGTCTGAGGTTCTGAGCGATCTGGAGAACGTTTTCATAAAGGATCTCCCTGTACTTTGCTCCATTCATCTTTTCCTAGATCCTGAATAGTCTCCCAGTCCCTGCCGCTGAAAAACAACCCCAAAGCATGATGCTGCCACCACCCTGCTTCACCGTAGGGATGGTGCCAGGTTTCCTCCAGACCTGATGCTTGGCATTTAAGCCAAAGAGTTCAATCTTGGTTTCATCAGACCAGAGAATCTTGTTTCTCATGGTCTGGGAGTCTTTAGGTGCCTTTCGGCAAACTCCAAGCGGGCTGTCATTTGCCTTTTACTGAGGAGTGGCTTCCGTCTGCCCACTCTACCATAAAGGCCCGATTGGTGGAGTGTTGCAGAGATGGTTGTCCTTCTGGAAGGTTCTCCCATCTCCACAGAGGACCTTTAGAGCTCTGTCAGAGTTACTGTTGGGTTCTTGGTCACCTCCCTGACCAAGGCCCTTCTCCCCCGATTGGTCAGTTTGGCTGGGCGACCAGCTCTAGAAAGAGTCTTGGTGGTTCCAAACTTATTCCATTTAAGAATGATGGAGGCCACTGTGTTCTTGGGGCCTTCAATGCTGCAGACATTTTTTGTTACCCTTCCTCAGAGCTGTGCCTCGACACAATCCTGTCTCGGAGCTCTACGGACAATTGCTTCAAACTCATGGCTTGTTTGTTTTTTGCTGTGGGACCTTTTATAGACAGTTGTGTGCCTTTCCAAATCATGTCCAATCAATTGAATTTACCACAGGTGGACTCCAATCAAGTTGTATAAACATCTCAAGGATGATCAAAGTGTCTGAATACTTATGTAAATAAGGTATTTCTGTTTTTTATATTTTTTATGTCATTATTTGGTATTGTGTGTAGATTGCTGAGGATTTTTATTTATTTAATCGATTTTAGAATAAGGCTGTAATGTAACAACATTTGACTGAGGTTCACCACAATTTATATTTTTATATTCCTTATTTTTCTTTGCAAACACTTAGGAATTTATTGGTTTTACTGTAACTATTTAAACGATACCCATAACATATCCATGACATGTACTTCAACTTCTTAGAAAACAGCATATAAGGTTACCATTTTGAATTACTTAGATAAGTGACTTACTGTATTTTCTCCCACAGAAATCCTGTTGCCCACCATGGAATAATGGAATAATCTACCCTTCCAGGAGGATCATAAACTTTACTGTATGCAGGAGCAGCACAGTACTGTAGTTAAGTCTCTCTCTCTCTCTCCACAGCAGAGAGAAGCCTGCTTCCCTCACTACAGCCTCCTATTCCCCCCTGGATGCCTGTAACCTGAATACCGGACAGCTAGCCTGGGTTCATGCAGATCCTTCACAGTGCATGGCTTCTCACTGAACCCTGCACTGACACAGAGCTGTAGTAAAATGTTAATGCCTTTGTGCAATGCCTAAAAGAGATGGATGGGACACAAGCACAAGAGTTACTGACTTTTAAATGGCTCCTATTGTAAATTGTGTCAATGCTACTGTTTTTGTAGCATGCTTATTCATATATTTTAGATATAGACTGTGACAATGTATGAGTATACAGAAATGTCAAACAGGGAAAGTGAAAAGCAGTTCTGTTCCTACCATCTTACAAAATGAAGCAAGAGATCATTTAAATGTAAACTTTACACCTTGATTAAATGCCATATTTTTAAATACTGTATGATAGGGCAACTGTATGTCTGAAAAGGATAGGGATCTGAGGATACACGTATCTTCATGGGTTCTCTCCAATGACAGAAAACTCGATTCCTCCTGAAATGTGGATTGAACTCTTCCAAGATGAAGACATGACATGACATCTTCCGCTCACTTGATGTCAATGATAGGACAGCTCACTTCTAGAGCGGGCACATTGCCAGCCAGCCCTCCTCGGGTCCTGAGATCCAGTTGTCGTCTCAGAGCCCATATGAAAAAATACTATAGTATACTATGTTGAAATACGGTAGTATTCACTGTAGTGTTTATGCAGACTTTAGTCCGCCCGCAAAAACACTACAGTGAATACTGCAGTATTTACTGTAGTTTTACGGGCATGACTGTAGTATACTGTAGTATTTACAGTTTACTATAGTATAAATACTGTAATAAGAAAAAAACTGTAGTGTATACTATAGTAATTACTGTACTGTTTTTGTGGACTTTAATATACTGTAGTATTTACTGTATGGTTTTGCAGACATTACTGTAGTATTTACTATAGTGTTTTTGTTTTATTATCTTTGACATAGCAGTGGGGGGGCTTTATCCTTCAGGAAACCTACTGGACACAATACTAAAAGAGAAAATGTTCCATAACCTGTTGGTAGGTAGATAGGATTGAGGTCTGAAGAGAAAGTTCAGCACTTTTGCTATTTTTTAATAACCAGTAGGGACCACAACATATGCTCTATACTTGGCATGTAGATTTCTCACTTACGGATGGCACAAATTGGGATATGGGGGATGTGAATGGGCAGGATATATGCTAAATAAATACTGTAGTATATACTAGTAATTACAGTAGTGTTTTTGCAGACTGTGGTGTTTTTGTGGACATTACTGTAGTATTAACTGAAGTAATTTTTGCAGACAGTAGTGTTTTTGCGAACATTACTATGGTATTTACTGTAGTGTTTTTGTGGTCTGTACTACACTGTAGTATTTACTATACTATTCTACATTATAATACAATATTCTATACTAAGTACTGCACATGATTGATGTATACTACAGTGTGTATAGTATTCTACAGTATACTACAGTTTACTGTAAAATCCTATAGTAAGTAGTGTAGTATTCTATAGTAAACTGTAGTATTGTTTCATGTGGGAGCAGAGGCTGATGACACAGACAATGCCTAGGAAAGCCCATCAACTATTGCTGAAAAGGGAAATCTGCAGTTGAAACCCTGTTATAGTTTTGAGGCTATACAGTGTTTGTTAACAATTGCGTTGTTAACAAACAAAGATGTAAAACAAGCTTATATTTTGGGTTCTGATTGGTTAAGAGCTATATTTAATCTGTATCGCTGTCGTGTTACAGATTGCCCGATAGAAATGTAAAGGTCATTTCCGATTGAGCCAACATATGCAGCGTTTACCGTGAATCCAGTCCCTGCTTACGCGGGAACATTGCCTTGAAATTTAAATCACGCTGTAACTCTGAACTTCCACAATACAGATTGAATAGAGCCCTAAAACAGATGAGCTAAGCTCATGAGGCATGTATAAGTTATACTCTTCAAGAATCAATGGGTATATATCATGAATTTAAAAGTCAAAAAATGGATGTAGCAAATCGCAGATTGCCCTTTTAAGGACAGCATAACCAAAGTAGGTCACACAAGGACAGGGGCGGTACCCAAGACATCTTCAGTGCATGTGGGTGGGATGATCATCTAACCAATCCGATGCTCCCAGTCAAATCCCTTCTCAAGCTCACAACTGATCCGTGATATCCATCCTGACAGAGATCAACATAATCAGCAACAGCATCACATGCCCTGTCCAGATCATACTCACTCTGAAGGCCAGGCATTGACAGTACGTCCTGCTGGACAGCATGTGTGCAGTAGTAGCTGACGTTTTTGAGGAAATTATTCAGTTGAGAATAGTCTGTGGCACTTAGGCTGATTGTGACAGTATTGTGGGACTATGACTAGTTTATGTAACTGATGAATGGTACAGTTTAATAAGAAAGAAGTATCACTTTTTGACTGAATACATCACACGCTCATGCACGAACGCACACACACAATTCACAAAACTGTATATTGCTGTAAACAATACAAAATAGCTTTTCTCAGAAACATCAGCTCAATTCATTTAGAAGCATCATAGAAAAACACATGGTTCAGGAATCACATCTTTCTCCAGGGGATTTTTTTTTAGAATAGAAGTCTTCCCTAACTACGCTGCTTAATTGCAAGAACAAAGGAAAGTGCGTGTACAGTAATAGCAGCATCTCATTGTTGCCATGTATGGGAATGCTATAATACTGTATGAAAGTGAAATGAGGGATTTGTGCACCTTCACTTGTCAAGTCCACCAGGTAATTGCATGTTGATTGTTTCCATTTACATATGATGGCTAAGTGCATCTAATTCTTGTTATATTTCCATTTCCATGGTTCAATTTGATGTCACCACCTACACTTTCACCCGTAGGTGATTAGACATGCATAGAAAACTGTTTGTCTCTAATGGCGTAGGTAAGTGCAATTTTATGAAGGTGCGCTGTGTTCTAACCACCACAAGCACAGATGTAATTGACACCAATGCCTAATTAACACTTTTTGGTACACAATAAAGGAACATGACAGACACATTTAATTTCCTATCTCTTATTTCAGAACTAAACCACTTCTATTCACTGGCAAGGATGAATTTGGCAGGGCTGTCTTTGACCATACAGCCTAGTTCAATGTTATATTATATCTGCATCTCTGTCTGTGAGTCTAGGTTGATACAGTCTCCGAGGAACAAAAAAACCACTCTGAAAAACTATACATTTGGAAATGTTCTCTTGAATAATTTTCCTGATCATGTTAATGAAATCAGCTTTTTTATATTATACACCAATACCACAGGCTCCTCAATTTTTTTGTTGTCAATTATTTTGTACTGCATTTCAGTTTGTAGAATGGGTCTATTGACGTGAGACAGTGCTGAGTTTTCAGCTGCATCATATCAGCGGGAGATCTCCATCAAGTTGCCCATTCATTCCCAGTCTGTGTAGTTTGGGAATCATCATAGAGAAGAAAGCTGAGTTTCATTATTTACGCCTGTTATCACCTCAGGCACAGATACTCTGTATCCTCCTGAGTTTTAATCTGCTCGTCTCCCAGCATCCTCCAGGCTATTTCATTTAGGTTTTAATATGTGTATTTGACATTTTGTTCATTTAGCCTCTCCTTTAATTTAATTGACGTGCTGCTGCCTTGTGCTGTTGGTTTTCTCCTCGGTGAAAGGATTCCTTACAATTGCATGCCTACTTCTCATAGTTGGCCTATTGCTTATTCAACTTCTTCTCTTCACTGCATCCCCAGATGGAGTAGGTTGATTGGTATTACAGAGGAGGGGAGAAATAAACAGAAATAGGACTTTTGAAAATTTGAACTAAAATATTAATAGTGACCATTTAGACATACATAACACATAGACATACACACACAGTCCAACTTCCAATGTATTTAGACAGTTGGTGTACTACTTTGAGCCATAAATATATAAATGTAAACATATATGGGTTTAGATGGGGAGTTTTGCAATGCCATCATCAACTGTTTGCCCACTTGAATGCATGCATGTATGAAAAGTAGTTAGGAATAGGGGAATTATAAAACAGTGGTGACCACAGACAGGTATGTATATGTAAATATGTATCGATTCTGTCTGTCTACCCAGTAATTTGAATGTAGAGCTTTGTGATGGTAATATGCATTACTTCGAAAATAGCTTCAGCTGTGGCGATTTGTTTGAGAGCGCAACTGTGCAACGCTAATGGTGAACTGCCCAAATTAATGGGGACGCACACCTTTCATTATTACGATTAGATTAGGTGGCGCCAATTGATGGATTCACTTGTGGCCAAATTTACCGCATTACCGCGGTTCCCATCAATTTGGTTTAAGACCAAATACAGGTCTTAATGTTATGGGCACTTGCTAAGTAGCTTTTTGTCTTTGTCAGTCATTCATTAATTGTAATGATAAGTTTACTTCTATCCTTAGGGTTTTTGATAGAATCTTTATTAAGTAGGGCGCTACATAGCCTAGCGGTTAAAAGCGTTGAGCCAGTAACCGAAAGATTTCTGGTTCGAATACCCGAGCCGACCGTGTGAAAAAGCTGTCGATGTTTAGGCCTACTTGGGCAATGCACTTAAACCCTGTTGCTCTGGATAAGAGCGTCTGCTTAATGACTAAGATGTATATAGACAACAAATAAAGAACATAGGCTTCTCTACAAAAGTAAAGTCTTATTGATGTAATAAATTAAAGATATAGAGACAATAATAATAAAGCGAATAGGCTTTATAAAATGTGTGTATAACTTACTTTCTAACGCTTTATTTGTCCATGCATTTAGATCTCATTTTTTTATAATCCTCGTTCGCTCTATCATGGATATTGTTTACAATTACATGCGTACCTCCATAGACTTTTAGGTTGGTAATGTTCCATAGGTCCCTGTTGTTCTTTGTCTGAACTCAGCTCAGGAGACCGTCGTCGGGAATGGTGCGTCTGCCATCTGCAGGAGAGCGACCGCACGCCACATTAAATGACCGTTCCATTGGCCACAGTCCACACATTCAGACGTCCTCACGGCTGCAACTCTTCTTTTCAGACTATTGATTTACCACATATCGTTAAAAAGGAAAGTGCACTAAACATGTCCAGTTAGAGGGAACCTTCATTTCCCTCAGTTCCCATGGTTTGGATAGGCCTATTTTCCATTAGAAAACGTCAATGAACACAGTGGAGGCCCACTGTACACTTGTAGCCTAAATTCCTCTCTGAAGCTAACCTTTCAAATATTGATTGGTGAGACTTACAAAAATGTACCATGGTACTGCTATGGTACTTTAATTCATATCATAGTACTACTATGGTACTGGCATAGATGTGGATCATGGAAATATCATGGTTTTAAAATGTGTTATAGCCTACATTCTACCACAGTAACGCACCATTATGATAAATGGTACCAAAAATTATCATATGGTCCCATCTTTATTAATATGTTAGTTACCATAGTACAATTGCAGTATATTTCAAAAGAGGTTTCAAAAGAGGTTCAAAAGAGGTTGGTTGGCATTATATTGATTAATCTATATACCATTATAGGCTAGTTTCTGGTAAAGTCAGAGGCAGACTACTAGTGATCCTAGTTTGTCTAAAACATCAAAGAAAAAGGGAAATAGTTGCTGTGAAAAAGGAGTAATACCTTCTGTATTAATAGTATAGTTTTTTGCTCATGTTTGGGTTCCCTGTGTTGTCAACCTGAAATGTCGATCATGTGAGATTTTGTAACGTAATTTTGGGCATAATTTTCAGTATTTATAGTCAAGGGGTGTTACTCTTGTTTTGACCCGCAGAGGGAGCCGCTTGTTGCGCTAGCCTGCCTAGTCAGTGAGTCAGTTGAATGAGAGCCAACTGAAAACTGAAGAGTGAAGCACCAGATAAACGAAATATTTTAAACGTTATCATCACGATGAGTATAAAGCATATGATATGAAACCAAGTTAGACGGAGTGTAATGATATGATTGTTGTTATTTTTTGACGATGTTTGATAGCTTAATGAATTTCTAAAAAAAAAACTAGTTAGCTCCAGTCAAGCTAACCTGTCTATTCATGGCAGCAGGACCACCGAAAGTTCACACAGTGTAAACAAAGGGAAACATTGTAACTTGCTGTTTTTAGGGATATGTTGAGAATTACATGATGGAAATGTATCTATAAGATATGATGATAATTTATACATTTTTACAAATAGTTTTGTAAAAATTCTAAATTCTATTTAGAATTGTATAAGACTAGCCAAGTCAGTTGAATGAGAGAGAGACAACTGAAAACTGTAATGAAGAGAGAAGCACCAGATTAACTAACTTTTTTATTTCTTCAAGGTGTCAGACTCAATTCTTCTCACCATACCCTATCCAGGTTTTTTATTGTACTTTTACTTAAGCTTTATTTAACTAGGCAAGTCAGTTAAGAACACATGCTTATTTACAATTTTAGATTTATTTATTTTACCGTTATTTTACCAGGTAAGTTGACTGAGAACACGTTCTCATTTGCAGCAACGACCTGGGGAATAGTTACAGGGGAGAAGAGGGGGATGAATGAGCCAATTATAAACTGGGGATTATTAGGTGACCAAGATGGTTTGAGGGCCAGATTGGGAATTTAGCCAGGACACCGGGGTTAACACCCCTACTCTTACGATAAGTGCCATGGGATCTTTAATGACCTCAGAGAGTCAGGACACCCGTTTAACGTCCCATCCGAAAGACGGCACCCTACACAGGGCAGTGTCCCCAATCACTGCCCTGGGGCATTGGGATATTTTTTAGACCAGAGGAAAGAGTGCCTCCTACTGGACCTCCAACACCACTTGACGGCCTACCCTGGCCAAACCCTAACCCGGATAACGCTGGGCCAATTGTGTGCCGCCCTATGGTACTCCCAATCACAGCCGGTTGTAATACAGCCTGGAATCAAACCAGGGTCTGTAGTGACGCCTCTAGCACTGAGATGCAGTGCCTTGGACTGCTGCGCCACTCGGGAGCCAGGTCCCCAGGTTTAAGAGGATGCACTACTCTACTGGACCATGTGTGTTGTGGTTATTCACTATGACCTTAAGGGGTTTAAGAGGGTACTACACCGAGACTTTGCCATTGCAGAGCGGGTAGTCAATGTTGCATTATGTGAGTACCTACCATAAATTACTATGTTTTTGGTCACTTTACCCCAAAAATGGTGGGACACTTCACCCTAAAACTGGTGGGACACACACCATCATAATACATTGTAAACAACTGCCATGCTTTCATGTTTCACTACATGCTGTTAGTACAAAACCATGGTATTCATTTTAATTGTACTACCATGGTTCATTTTTGTACCATGGTAGCTAGTATACTGAACAAAAATATAAATGCAACATGCAACAATGTCAAAGATTTGACTGAGTTACAGTTCATGTAAGGAAATCAGTCAATTGAAATAAATAAATTAGTCCCTAATCTGTGGATTTCACATGACTGAGAATACAGACATGCATCCATTGGTCACCGATACCTTAAAGAAAAAAGTAGGGGTGTGGATCAGAAAACCAGTCAGTATCTGGTGTGACCACCATTTGCCTCATGCAGCGTGACACATCTCCTTCGCATAGAGTTGATCAGGCTGTTGATTGTGGCCTGTGGAATGTTGTCCCACTCTTCTTCAATAGCTGTGCGAAGTTGCTGGATATTGTTGGGAACTGGAACACGCTGTCGTACACGTCGATCCAGAGCATCCCAAACATGCTCAATGGATGACATGTCTGGTGATTATGCAGGCCATGAAAGAACTGGGACATTTTCAGCTTCCAGGAATTGTGTACAGATCCTTGTGACATGGGGCTGTGCATAATCATGCTGAAACATGAGGTGATGACGGCGGATGAATGGCATGACAATGGGCCTCAGGATCTCGTCACGGTATCTCTATGCATTCAAATAGCCATTGATAAAATGCAATTGTGTTCGTTGTCCGTAGCTTATGTCTGCCCCTACCATAACCCCACCGTCACCATGGGGCACTCTGTTCACAATGTTCACATCAGCAAACCGCTCGCCCAGACGACGCCATACACGTGGTCTGCGGTTTTGAGACCGGTTGGACGTTCTGCCAAATTCTCTAAAATTACGTTGGAGGCAGTTTATGGTAGAGAAAATAATATTCAATTATCTGGCAACAGCTCTGGTGGACAATCCTGCAGTCAGCATGCCAATTGCACACTCCCTCAAAACTTGAGACATCTGTGGCATTGTGTTGTGTTACAAAACGACACATTTTAAAGTGGCCTTTTATTGTCCCCTGCACAAGGTGTACCTGTGTAATGATCATGCTATTTAATCAGCTTCTTGATATGCCACACCTGTCAGCTGGATGGATTATCTTGGCAAAGGAGAAATGCTCACTAATAGGGATGTAAACAAATTTGTGCACAAAATTTGAGAGAAATAAGCTTTTTGTGTGTATGGAACATTTCTGGGATCTTTTATTTTAGCTCACGAAACATGGAACCAACACTTAACATGTGGTGTTCATCACTACCATGGCACGAAAATACCATGGTATTTGTGACCAAAATAACATTATAGTGCCATGGTATTTTTTCATTGTACTATCATGGTACATTTTTGTAATGGGCAGTATTAATATCTACCAAATCGTGAAATAAATTAGCAAAGATTTAACAAACTCTCAATAATTGAGTTTGTTCTAAGTTTACTGAGGTCAGACTTACATTACATTTGCAAACACTATTCAATTCCCTCCTAATTCAAGGAACTCAAAGCACTGAGGCTGGACTACAGTATGTCCCCTGTAAAAAAATATATAATTGAAGAATATAGATGACCACAGCACTCTATTTTGTCTACAGACCTGTAACACAGATATAATTGAACCTCTCAATGTAGGCTACTAGTGGAGGAGCAAGGAGAGATATGACTCTCCATGGTTCCCCCAGAGTCAATGGAAGTGTTTGGTGCAGACCAGTGTGTGTGAAGTCATGCACAAGCCCCGCTGGACTGATCATCTGTTATTCCAGAGCCATCTGGGCCAGGCCCAAGGCTGTTTATATCCTCATGCAACAATCTGACAAAATATGAAACAAGAGTTGCATCAGAGAAGCCCAGTCCACATTTTCTACACTTTATCCCCCAACAAATAAAAACAGCAAGCATCTTTTGTATCTAATTTAAACATCAGCATAGAACAAAATGTATGCTGTTGCCCATACAGCAGAGGAAATTAGAGCGGTCTAATATGACCACATTGGGATCATGTACAAGCAGAGAAGGGGGAAACAAAGACCTCGTCCTCCATGTCTCTGAAATCAACAGAGTAACAAATAAACAAAAGAGCCAATCTGCAAACGAGGCCAGTTTAGCCATTGGCTTATTAATCCATCTAATAAACTTCACAACATTTTGTATTTAAATGAACAATCGGGAGATATCAGGAGATGCAAGGCAGCCCACGAGTAGTTTTTTTGATAGATAACTATTACAGAAGGCTATTGGTGAAATGAGGGGAGCTTTTAGATGGGAGAAATCTTCAATTACAAATCAGCTGTACACTTGTTAGCAGTAATTCAATGTTTGGTGAGAGGTTGCTATTTGTGGCGCTGCCGAGATATGATCTTGCTCGAATGCCCTCTCCAACAGTTACAGTATGTTCCATGTAAAAAATGTGGTCAACATGAACCACCTATTGTGCAGCCTAAATCTCAGAATTTCTCAGAACCTAAATCTGAATTAGAAAAAGGAGGACCGAGCACGCCCCCATTCTCATCGACAGGGCTGTAGTGGAGCAGGTTCAGAGTTTCAAGTTCCTTGGTGTCCACATCAACAACAAACTAGAATGGTCCAAACACACCAAGACAGTCGTGAAGAGGGCACGACACAGCCTATTCCCCCTCAGGAAACTAAAAAGATTTGGCATGGGTCCTGAGATCCTCAAAAGGTTCTGCAGCTGCAACATCGAGAGCATCCTGACTGGTTGCATCACTGCCTGGTACGGCAACTGCTCGGCCTCTGACCGCAAGGCACTACAAAGGATAGTGCGTACGGCCCAGTACATCACTGGGGCTAAGCTGCCTGCCATCCAGGACCTCTAGACCAGGCGGTGTCAGAGGAAGGCCCTAAAAATTGTCAAAAACCCCAGCCACCCCAGTCATAGACTGTTCTCTCTACTACTGCATAGCAAGTGGTACCGGAGTGCCAAGTCTGGGACAAAAAGGCTTCTCAACAGTTTTTACCCCCAAGCCAAAAGACTCCTGAACAGGTAATCAAATGGCTAACTGGACTATTTGCATTGTGACCCCCACAACCCCTCTTTTTTACACTGCTGCTACTCTCTGTTTATCATACATGCATAGTCACTATAACTATACACTCATGTACATACTACCTCAATTGTGCCGACCAACCACTGCTTCCGCACATTGGCTAACCAGGCTATCTGCATTGTGTCCCACCCACCACCCGCCAACCCCTCTTTTACACTACTGCTACTCTCTGTTCATCATATATGCAGTCACTTTAACCATATCTACATGTACATATTACCTCAATCAGCCTAACTAACCGGTGTCTGTATGTAGCCTCGCTACTTTTATAACCTCCCTACTGTATATAGCCTGTCTTTTTACTGTTGCTTTTATTTCTTTACCTACCCATTGTTCACCTAATACCTTTTTTTGCACTATTGGTTAGAGCCTGTAAGTAAGCATTTCACTGTAAAGTCTACACCTGTTGTATTCGGTGCACGTGACAAAAACTTTGATTTGAATTCCAGAGCTCTCTCCCATAGCATGATATTTATGTATTTTATTTAACCTTTAAGTAACTAGGCAAGTCAGCTAAGAACAGATTCTTATTTACAGTGATGGCCTACACCGGCCAAACCCGGACGACGCTGGGCCAATTGTGCGCCGCCCTATGGGACTCCCAATCACGGCCGGTTGTGATCAATCAATCAATCAATCAATTTTATTTTATATAGCCCTTCGTACATCAGCTAATATCTCGAAGTGCTGTACAGACACCCAGCCTAAAACCCCAAACAGCTAGTAATGCAGGTGTAGAAGCACGGTGGCTAGGAAAAACTCCCTAGAAAGGCCAAAACCTAGGAAGAAACCTAGAGAGGAACCAGGCTATGAGGGGTGGCCAGTCCTCTTCTGGCTGTGCCGGGTGGAGATTATAACAGAACTATGCCAAGATGTTCAAAAATGTTCATAAGTGACAAGCATGGTCAAATAATAATCATGAATAATTTTCAGTTGGCTTTTCATAGCCGATCATCAAGAGTTGAAAAACAACAGGTCTGGGACAGGTRGSGGTTCCATAACCGCAGGCAGAACAGCTGAAACTGGAATAGCAGCAAGGCCAGGCGGACTGGGGACAGCAAGGAGTCACCACGGGCGGCAGTCCCGACGCATGGTCCTAGGGCCCAGGTCCTCCGAGAGAAAGAAAGAGAGAAGGAGAAAATTAGAGAGAGCCAAGATTTTCAAAATTTCCATAAATGACAAGCATGGTCAAATAATAATCAGGAATAAATCTCAGTTGGCTTTTCATAGCCGATCATTAAGAGTTGAAAACAGCAGGTCTGGGACAGGTAGGGGTTCCATAACCGCAGGCAGAACAGTTGAAACTGGAATAGCAGCAAGGCCAGGCGGACTGGGGACAGCAAGGAGTCACCACGGCCGGTAGTCCCGACGTATGGTCCTAGGGCTCAGGTTCTCAGAGAGAAAGAGAGAACGAGAGAATTAGAGAGAGCATACTTAAATTCACACAGGACACTGGATAAGACAGGAGAAGTACTCCAGGTAACCAACTGACCCTAGCCCCCCGACACAAACTACTGCAGCATAAATACTGGAGGCTGAGACAGGAGCGGTCAGGAGACACTGTGGCCCCATCCGAAGAAACCCCCGGACAGGGCCAAATAGGAAGGATATAACCCCACCCACTTTGCCAAAGCACAGCCCCCGCACCACTAGAGGGAAATCCTCAACCACCAACTTACAATCCTGAGACAAGGCCGAGTATAGCCCACAAAGGTCTCCACCACAGCACAAACCAAGGGGGGGCGCCAACCCAGACAGGAAGATCACGTCAGTAACTCAACCCACTCAAGTGACGTGATACAGCCTGGATTCGAACCAGGGTGTCTCTAGCACAGATGCAGTGCCTTAGACCACCGCCACTCGGGAGCGAAATGGAACAAGACTAAACTACAGCATACACCTTCCCTCCGTCCACAAGAGAGACCTCACATACTAATACCTGCATGCACAGAAATAACAGGATACAGGTACAGAAAAATGCATTTTATTGTTTTAAAGAATTATATGATACATGAATCACCTTAAAGACAGAACGCCTTCCCCTTCGCATATGTCATAATTGTGCAAGCTTACAAATGTAAAATGGATTATTTTCTGCTTGTTCTGCCTACTCTGTACAGAGCTTTGAAGACCAGATTTCCATAGTCAAGTCTCTTTTAGTCCACCATTCTGGCAACTGTCCACTTGTTTGCATACAATCAATGCTAAACTCAGGCTATAGTAAAGAATTATTCTCAAAGTTAGGATGTGTATTTGTACTTTAACTTCACAATGCGAGGTATTCTGTCACTGTATGAACAGTATGAATCAGGTCAGACACGAAGGCTGGTTGTAGTTTTCTAGCTATTGAAAAGTATCTTTGTTCACTGATATGTAGAAGGCAACATTAATACACAAGCCAGGTCCAGATTGTGATCACATTGGTCTGTACTGTACATACTTTTAAAGTGACATCACATAAACACTTCTGGATACAGTCTATCTACATTTTGTGTCCGATCAGTACATGGGTGTGTTTTCAAACAGGTTAAACAGCAGTATCATCTATTTTGCACAGGTGTATTTAAAAACCATTAGATGCTGTACACACATTACTCAAAAAACAGGAACATAAGTCAGGAAATATGGAGACAACACTAATATCACAACTTTAGAGATTGCTTATAAATGTGTGTCCTTATGACTGATGTTATTGGATAAAGTGTAACAGTCAGACCTAGCTAAACTACCCATAGAAATCTCCGTTACAGTATCATTTGTAATGTCAGAGGCTTTAGTTAAAACGAGTGTGACTCATTACTAAAGAGCAGAGTAGAAAACATGTGAAGTTCTGCATGTCAAATGTACGGAGCAAGCTTCGCTAACCTTGTACAAAAAATCCAGAGTAATTAAGCTCTGAACATTGAAAAAGAAATTACATCAGTGACACAGACAAAAGAAAACCCAGCCTCATTCTTCACAACCCTTTCAGAACTGGTCTGAGTTCGAAATTAACTCTAGAAATATTTTAGGTTTTTCACCAACAAGGATTTACTGCTCATCGAGTAGTACTGTAGCTACAGTAAGGAGATCGTCCTGACATTGTGAAAGAGGAGGAAGAGGGTGGACCTCTCAAAAACACACTCTTAACAAACCAACATATCACACATTCACTGTACAAACCTCTCACGCAACACAGCCCACATTATCCCACAATGCCTTTTTCAATGGTCAGTAACATATCAGATAGTGTTCTGATTATTTGCTCTTTTTGTTGTGCTGTCTATTAATGGGATACTGTTTGAAAGCAGTGATTTAAAAGAGAAAATAAGACATACACTTGGCACAATGCTAAGTTGCACAAACAGAGGGGGCAGTGCTCCTGCTTTTTGTAGCTGCAACATAAACAGATGATTTTATGAGTTTTGGTGCCTTTGGCTGTAAGTGATTAGAAGCATGCCTGTAAATGAAAGAACATGAAACTGGAATATCCCTGCACTCTAAAATGAAAGAAGAAATCAAATAATACAAGAGTGCATACACATTTAAGAGTCCTTTTCTTGATCGTGTGAGGAGGTAGAGAGCTAATCCAATCACTAGTCTTTCTGCTCTATGCTGAAACATACATGCATTATAACAGCTTCAACTACAGAAATAGTCAACTTGTTCATTTGGAAATGCTTTACTTCCTTGTTATACCATGTAATTGCAAGAGAGCATTCATCAGTGTCAATAGAGGAAGCTGATGCTAAACAGTGAATACCTGTTCCATTACTCTTCATATCCAACCAATATTAAAGAGTATTGTGCACAAACAGAAACGTCAGGCTCATTGGTTCTAACTTTGAGGTAGGATATTAAATATTGAAGGGGAAAACGGCAATGGGAAAGGAGATGAGTGCAAAGGGAATGAACCGAAACAACCAGTGGTGTTCCACTCCCAGCACTAAGGTTGGAAAGAGGTTTCTCAGTGAGACCGGCTGTGGGGTTCAATGGTGATAATGAAGGGGTGGGCAATAATTTAGGCTTGAAGGCTTTTCAAAATTCAGTGGAGAGGCGCAAAGATTTTTTTTCCCGGACCGATTTGTTCGTCAAAAGTAATTCGCTGGCAGTTATTTGAAAACGTATAGGTCATTATAACATTAGAATTTTTACATACTTAATCTTGTTTTAGACGTTCAAGAGTGGCCTGGATTATTTTTTAACCCAATAATAATTTACCCAAAATAACCTTTTTTTTTTATTATTATTATTTTTTTACTCAAACCTCCCGCGGCCTGGATAGGGCTCGCAGGCCGGGCCGTATGTTGCCTACACCTGTAATAATGGTATGGGGAAGTAATGCCTATCCTATCCTTTATGGAAAACCAAAAGCAGAACCCTCATTCAAGAAAACTTTTTTTTTTTTTTTTTTTTTTAAACAGACTTACACAAAGTGGCCCTCCTCAAGGCACATTTCAGTATTTCTAAAAATACCAGCACTACTGATATTGTGCAGGAGCTGATCAGTGGTGACCCTGTCTATAAGCTGTAGCAAACAGCCAACATCTTATCCTGGGGGCTTCTCAGTCTGAGGACAATGCTGTGCTTGCCCTCCTAACACTATTAAAATATCTCAACCCTTACAGCTGCCTTAAATCTCCTAAATAGGCATGATGTATGATTTCATTTATAGAAATAAAATACAATTCCATTAAATAGAATGAAAGAAATAAATACATTTTATATATAAATATGTGGGCCCTTCTGTCCAAATTGCCACGGAAAGTATTTAGGGAAGGATGAACCGAATAATGAATACATCTGGTTTACATTTTATGAAAAAAGCTGTCCTATTATTGATGTGCTAATGTAAAAAATATATATATATATTAGCATGGTTATTTTGGGTTGATCTTATAAATTTACTTGAGTCACCAATACTCAGTCAGTATCTATTGAGTTATGCGATTCCCCAGGATACGATGCATCTTGAAGAGCATTAGGATGAAGAGTATTTCAGGGGAAAGATGTCACAATTTAACAACCTTTCTCTCTTGCTCACCTTCAGGTAGTCCCCCTTCCACAACATATATCTGAGATCATCTCTAGGAAACATGGTCCCTTTTCATCTGATTAGACGCTTTCATCAGTCAATTTAACGTCAGAATCATAACTTTAGATAAAACATTCAAGACATAGACCCCCACACCTCAACATGACTAGAGACAAGAGATTAAATGAAAAATGCTAATTAGTTTAAGTTCAAAGTTAACATTTGCCATTTTTTCCAAGGCCTTTTTCTCCATGATAAAACCTGGATTTTGTCCACATAATAATCATATATACTTTTTAAATCTCTCAAAGTCTCTGACTATGTACAGCTATACAAACAGAGAGCAGACAGACAGGGTGTGGGTCTGGGTCCTGGGGGAGCAGAGGGAGAGGGAGCAGTTGGTTGGGAAGTCTCCCAGTCTCCTTCCCCATACAGGTGGCGGTTCTGCTTCACTTGCGATCATCGATGGTCTTAATGAATTCCACTGCCGCGGTGAACTGCATCCACCAATAGCACTCCTCCCCACTCAGCCGGCTGGCGTAGAAATTATTGATGTACTGAATAGTGGACAGCAGGCAGGGCGGGTTTGCCTGGGGGGTAGGGGGGCTCACATTAACCACAGAGAGCCATACGCCAGGCCATGTATAATACATGCCATTTGTAAATATGTCTATACAGGTTATCATACAGCAAGATCTTCATGCTACTACACATTTACTATACAGCTGTCAATGTGAGAAAGGATTGTCAGAATGTGTGCTGAGGATTCAGTTTCTCCCTCTGTGCATTAAGGAGACTGGGTTCATACTTCTAGCAAGGCCTTATGCTCACAGTAACAGCAGTTTGAACATTTTATGAGGTATAATTAGTGTTATCTAAAGTGAATTTGATGTTGACGTAACCATCTCAGATTAACTTGATATCAATGTGCGATGGATGCTCACCTTTATCAGGACAAAGACAAGCACAGGGACGAAGTCGTCAGCTCCAGGGACAGAGTCCTCGTTGGCCAGACTCAGGAGGTTCATGATGGTGGAACACATGCGCAGTATACACTGCACTTTGTCCCGAGGAGTCTTGTAGGCACTGATGGTCCGGATCTCCGACTGGGCAGACGGCCAGGGAGCCTCCCTCGCATACACCTGGAGCCAGACAGAAAAAAGCATTCAGCATGTCAACTCTGTAGAGCTCCAAACAGCAACACAAAATGAAAAACAGACTGATGGACAATTGAGGGGATACAAATCTGTGGGGAGTTACCTCTGGGATTTGAAGAGCTTTGTGATTTGCCGTCACCACTTTTGAGAGACGCGCTATGTGTTCCTGAAGAAGCCTAGAGGGGGGAACATAGTGTATTGATTGTTCACTTAATCTAAGCTTGAAACCTATTACTATAGATATACAGTGTAATCTTCATTCAAATCTGTAAAGGATAATGACGGTAAACTAGCATCCGAGGAGGACAGGAAGCTGGGTAATTTCTAAGCGTGAGTGGCAGCAGCCACACGAACGCTGAGGCCATGTGACCGAGGTGAGGTGGCTGCAGCCACAGTTCCTCACTGGTCTCTCAGGATGTCCCCGTCCTGGTTGGGGTAGAAGGCCAGCTTGAAGATGCGGTTCATGACGCTGCGCTCTATGGCCATCTGGGCATCCTGCAGCTGGTCCTCGCTGGCGTACTGCCAGATGGCATCATGGGCCATGGCCCCGTACAGGTAGCGCAGGAAGTCCTCCACTGCCGCCGTCTTGTCATCTGACGCTGTGCACCCCTGGAAGGCTGGGGGGAATCAGAGATAGACACACTGAGCACTGGAACAGAGACTGAACACTGATAGACACACTGAGTACTGTTCACCCCTGGAAGGTTGGGGGAAGAACCTGAGGTACAAACACACTGAGCAATTAGAGTATTTTAGAGGTTCCAGATTGTAAATGACACACTGCAATGTGATGCAGGTAGTTAGGTTGAATTTCAGTGTCTGTATTTTGAATTCCATACTATGGCCCTTCAGAGGTCAATCAACTAGCAGAGACACCATCAGTCGATTCATGGTTCCAAAGTCCCAGTGAGTACATCAGTAATAAGGAGCAGAGACCTTTGATGAAGTCCAGGGACTTCGCCTCCATGTGTTCCAGTAGGAGGCGAACACAGACTGTGGTGAAGTAGCGGTTAGCCACCTCTTTGTCCCTCAGCACCCGCTGCAGCAGCCGCTCCAGGTGGGCCTGGGACGTCTGCAGGCCTTGCCGACACCGCGTCAGATACGCTATGTAGGGCGCCCGCTTCCTAACGGGGGGGACATGCGGGCATTACGGATTATGCCCTACTGAAATAGTACTACTGAAATCAGACATCACTCACAATATTCATTGATAGGCTATCTAAATGTTTATTTTAGCCTTCCAAATAGAGCTACAGTTGAAGTCGGAAGTTTAAATATATTTGGCTAAGGTGTACATAAACCCAGTTCACACAATTCCTGACATTTAATCCTAGTAAAAATACCCTGTCTTAGGTCAGTTAGGATCACCACTTTATTTTAAGAATGTGAAATGTCAGAATAATAGTAGAGAGAATAATTTATTTCAGCTTTTATTTCTTTCATCACACTCCAAGTGGGTCAGAAGTTTACATACAATCAATTAGTATTTGGTAGCATTGCCTTTAAATTGTTTAACTTGGGTAAACGTTTTTTGGTAGCCTTCCACAAGCTTCCCACAATAAGTTGGGTGAATTTTGTCCCATTCCTCCTGACAGAGCAGGTTTGTAAGCCTCCTTGCTCGCACATGCTTTTTCAGTTCTGCCCACACATTTTCTATGGGATTGAGGTCAGGTCTTTGTTATGGCCACTCCAATGCCTTGAATTTGTTGTCCTTAAGCCATTTTGTAAGTATGCTTGGGGTCATTGTCCATTTGGAAGACCCATTTGCGACCAAGCTTTAACTTCCTGACTGTCTTGAGATGTTGCTTCAATATATCCACAACTTTCTTTCTTCATGATGCCATCTATTTTGTGAAGTGCACCAGTCCCTCCTGCAGCAAAGCATCCCCACAACATGATGCTGCCACCCCCGTGCTTCACAGTTGGGATGGTGTTCTTCGGCTTGCAAGTCTCCCCATTTTTCCTCCAAACATAACGATGGTCATTATGGCCAAATAGTTCTATTTTTGTTTCATCAGACCAGAGGACATTTCTCCAAAAAGTACAATCTTTGTCCCCATGTGCAGTTGCAAACCGTAGTTTCGCTGTTTTATGGCGTTTTTGGAGCTGTGGCTGCTTCCTTGCTGAGCGGCCTTTCAGGTTACGTCGATATAGGACTCGTTTTACTGTGGTTATAGACACTTTGTGCATGTTTCCTCCAGCATCTTCACAAGGTCCTTTGCTGTTGTTCTGGGATTGATTTGCACTTTTTGCACCAAAGTAAGTTCATCTCTAAGAGACAGAACACGTCTCCTTCCTGAGCCGTATGATGGCTGCGTGGTCCCATGGTGTTTATACTTGGTACTATTGTTTGTACAGAAGAACGTGGTACCTTCAGGCGTTTGGAAATTGCTCCAAAGGATGAACCAGACTTGTGGAGGTCTACAATTTTTTTCTGAGGTCTTGGCTGATTTCCTTTGATTTTCCCATGACGTCAAGCAAAGAGGCACTGAGTTTGAAGGTAGGCCTTGAAATACATCCACAGGTACACCTCCAATTGACTCAAAAGATGTCTGTTAGCCTATCAAAAGCTTCTAAACATAATTTCCCCAAACTGTTTAAAGGCACAGTCAACTTAGTCTATGTAAACTTCTGACCCGCTGGAATTGTGATACAGTGAATTATAAGTGAAATAATCTGTCTGTAAACAATTGTTGGAAAAATTACTTAGGACATCTACTTTGTGCATGACACAACTGACTTGCCAAAACTATAGTTTGTTAACAAGAAATTTGGGAAGTGGTTGAAAAACGAGTTAAGACTCCAAACTAAGTGTATATAAACTTTCGACTTCAACTGTACATATTTCAAACAAAACAAATCAACTGTACCACTGAACTATGTCCTTGCAGTAACAGCAGTGAATGTGCAGTGCTGCTCCTTTTGCAGCGTCTCTCTTCCTCCACAGTTACCTGTAATCCTCGGCGATGGCTGCCAGCAGCTTCCTGCAGGTACGTGCGTCGAAGCGGCTGACGCAGCGAGTGGTCTCCTGGATCTGGGCCATCTGGTTCTTATCCTGCAGGTTGATGGCCTCCGCCAGCTGGACCTTCAGGAAGCACACGATCTCATTGTCTGGGAAGGAGACGGGAGACAGACAGCGGTGGGTGAGACGCTCAGACACACTGGCCCCTCGCTGGGAGGAGGACTACTGCTGTAATCAGATCAGCCTGCCATGCTCCCCCCTGACATGTGGATGTGACTGATGACTACCGAGAGAGTGTCTTATGGATTTCAAATGTAACCATTTCAAAGGATGTCACTTTCTATTGTGTAGTCGTGTCCTGCTGGTAAACGTGCAGCGGGTAGGCTTACTTACAGGAATGAATGTGGCCAGATATAACATGGCCAGCAATAATAGAATGGTACCTTCAGAGTCCGTGTGGTCAGGCAGCCCATTGCGTGTGGTGGCAGGAGCCATGAGGGGGAAAGCCACAGAGTCTGCTGAACACAAGGCCAGTCTCAACTTCTTCTTTGCATCACTGCAACATATGAGCAGAAAAAAGGAAAATGGAGATTTGGTTTGGTTCTTATCACTTTTGTCTTTTGTCAATTTTCATGCCTCTGAAGCACTTCTTGTTAATAAAGCATTGCATGAAAGCTGAGGTATTAACACATTTTGTATTATTACTGTCATCATAGCTGTGTGACTTCTGTGAGCTGGTAAGGGTTTACTGACCTGAATGAGAACTTGCTGGAGTCGTGTTGCTGGGCTGTCTGGCTGGCTGAGTCTGGCAGGTCGTCTGTGGACATGTTCTGCAGAGCTTCGTCGTGTAAACCCTCCTCTCCACACAGCTCTGTACACAACACATTCACACACTCAAATTAATTCACTGAATGTGTGTGTGTGTGTGTGTGTGTGTGTGTGTGAGAGAGAGAAAGACACTGACCTCCTGTGGTGTCATAGGCTGCAGCGGTGGCTCCTTCACTAGGGCTGGTCCTCTTGATGTTCCTGTATTTGTCCAGGATGTCTTCTGCTGCCTGGGCCTGGGAGTTCCTGGACAGAGTGTCGTCTGACAAACACACAGGACACATTTGGGTTAAACCTACCATGGGAAACATACCCACTCCCCCCCCCCCCCGATTCAGCAATATCTGAGTGCAATGACAAATCAGGACAGACCTTGTGGGACGCGTTCATGGCCCACATCGTCTTTCTCCTGCCTGTCCCTTTTCCGGAAGGCTATCGGAGCTGTGGAGAGAACATAATGAGTGGGCTAGGAGAAGTGATGCTCTGCTCTCGCTCTCTCTGGACCACAGTCTCATCATGACAGCAGAACAAGAAGTGTTGTTGCACACATTTACGGTGGTTTTTAACCATTGACTAACATTGTAGATGAGATGCACACAGTAGCATAGCAGCATATAAACTGAACAAAATTAAGATGTATCCCTATTCTGAATGCACGACAATAGCACAGGAATGCTGGAGAGGTAAATAAAAGCAAAATGGCTGAAATAATACGACTGCCAGACCATAATGGACAAAACATGTCAGATACACCCCGACTGTAGAAAACATTAGGAACATTTCCAATGACAGGCTGACCAGGTGAATCCAGGTGAAAGCTATGATCCCTTATTGATCTCACTTGTTAAAGCCACTTCAAATCAGTGTAGATGAAGGGGAGGAGACAGGTTAAATAAGGATTTTTAAGCCTTGAGACAATTCAGACACGGATCATGTATGTGTACCATTCAGAGGGTGAATGGGCAAGACAAAATATTGAAGTGCATTTGAACGGGGTATGGTAGCATGTGCCAGGAATTGTGTCAAGAATTGTAACGCTGCTGGGTTTTTCACGCTCAACAGTTCTGTGCGTATCAAGAATGATCCACCACCCAAAGGACATCCAGGCAACTTGACAACTGTGGGAAGCATTGGATTCGACATGGGCTAGCATCCCTGTGGAACGCTTTTGTAGTCCATACCCTGACGAATTGAGGCTGTTCAAGACAGAGTGCAAAACAGGGTGCAACTCAATATTAGGAAAGTGTTCCTAATGTTTTGTGTACACATATTAAAAGATAAATATATACAGTGAGTGTATGTATGTATATAAATATATATATATATATATATATGTATACATAATATATATATAGAGATAGAGATATATATGCAAATAAGCAGGTGAGGCTATTAACACACGAGTGTCAACAGGACAAACAGGGGGTCTAGATCCAGATGACAGAATAATCTTACAGGTCGGTATTTACAGCCAGAGAACGTGGAGAGGTATAGCAATGTATAAATGCGTTGCCATTCTGTGCGCCCTAATGATGCATTGCAAACATTACAGTACAGAAAAATGGGGGCATCCAAAAGAAATGCATGAATGAGGAGCCGGGACATCAACTCAGGCAGCACCATGTCACATCACAGCTCTCTCTATCACAAAGGGCCACGTCTACAAGCGTCATGGCTTACAGCACTCAGCCACTAGCACTGCCGTCAGTGCAGCTAGCTCGATGATGACAGCTAGTGTTGGAAGTGTTACCTGGGACTTCACTCTCAGCCGTCCAATACAGCACTGTGTGAGGAACACAACAGACAGGGTTGGCCTTTCACACACTCAAGTCTACCTGGCTGACACTGAGGGGCTAGGCTACACATCACCATGATATTTCACAGCACAGCAGCAGTAGCAGCAGGACCAGGCGAACAGAAAGGCCTTTTTGTGGACTCTGGTTTTCTACAGTTTGACAGAGGGGTTGATATTGAATGGATGGACAAGGACATTTTTTTCCTCAAAGACTAAAATATTAAAAGGCTATTCCATGTACACTAAACGGTGCTCTGCTGTTCTTTCTGTCAAACTCAAACTTACCGGGTTTACACTTCACTGTGCAGAGCAGGCTTTATTAATACAATGTTTAATGTTTACTAAAGGAACATCATTATCTAAAAGAGTAATAAGCAGTCATCTCTTGTAGGCACAGCTCATTATTTCCCTGACACTTCTATGAGAGATGGTTTTGGAGTTTAACCGCAACAAGAGATGTGTAATCACTCAGCGGTGATGACAGAGAGGTCTATGTAATGACCATTAGGCTGGGGATGACAGGACCGCTGGGAGGGGTACCACCGCACACTCTACACCCGCTCAAGCCCCTCAAATGACTGATTCGTTTTTAGAAACTAAAAAAGAAAATCTAGTGCAAGTGAGATGTAAGAAAACACTTGTCCATTTGTCTGGTGTAACATTCAACAACAAGAAACGGTATTTTTCAAAGCAGAACATCGACGGTGGAGTGGAGCGATCGTGCATCATTCTTCTCACATTACAAATTGTTAAAGTACAGGTCTTAAACATTTTTTTTTAAACATTTTCTGCAATAGATGTGATTAAGAGAACATCGTGAAAGAGTGAAAATAATGAACGAAACAGTCACAATTTCATGCAATTTTCAAAGAAATTGTAAAATGCTTAACCCACTAAAAGCATTTGTTGCAACATAGAAAAGAGGGCGTGCCAAACTGACACAGAGATGGATGGGGGAAGAGCAGGTTTAGAAGTTATTTCTTACCTTTGGGAATGGCTGACTGAAAACGTTTCTTCCACCATGGTCTGTTGCGATCAGACTTTTCCTCATCACTGTCCTTTCTCTCCTCAACCTTTGGAAAATAAATATTCAAGTATGTTTTTGAATGCATACTGACGCTGTACAGTAGCACAGGAAAGAAAGGCTTAATGTACTGACAAAGTGACATTCTACTTCCTTATCTCACTTCACCTTTTATAAATGTAATCTTTAGTGAAATGACTAAGACTGTTGTTACAGAATGCAGTTGGTATAAAACTGGGCTTGGAGAGCAGAGCAGCATGCAGGACTGATGTGACAGTGATGAACAGCAGCTCTCACCTCTCCTTTTAGGGAATCCTTGCTGGGGGACGAGGACGGCCCCATGGAGAAGTGCCCGGCAGGGTCCCGCTCCTCGGCTGCCGCTCTGCGGTTGAGGCCCGGGTCGCTGGTAGGCCGGCGGCCTTGGCAAACAATGTCAGAGCTGCGGCTGCGTACCAGCCTGTCTGGGTAGGAGTGGCGTTGCTTGGTGTGCTCCAGCTCAGCTTGGGCCAGGCAGTGGGGCGTGAACAGGGAGTAGCGGGGCTCCTGGCCCAGGGCACAGGCCTCTGGGATGGGAGGGTCAGGGGGAGGATGAAGGGGCCTGGCGTAGTGCACTTTGGGCCTCACGATGGTACCAGTAGAGAAACCTGTGGGGGGGGGGGGAAAGGCTTAGTTTGGTTATACAGCTTAGCACATAGGGGTGTATCTGAACAACAACTACCTCCTCATTCCTCAGAAACACTTTCACAATTATCGAGTGTGTCCAGAAACAAAGGAACCACAGCAAAACAATGAGGAAGTGGAGGAAAGTGAGGCTGGTTGGTGGGAGACAAGCCCTAGGTGTGGGTAGGCCACCTGTTCCAAGGGTAGATTCTCTCTCCTGAAAAGCTTCCAATGGCAGCCTGGTGCCATGAGCACAGTGGCACAAGGGACTGTGCCAAAGTGCCTGGGGTGAGGTCTGTCATCCCCTCACCTTGCCACACAGCTCACCTCACTCAAATTAGTTAATTGAAATGATATTCCCACTCAGTAGACATTTTTATTGCACTAATGTTTTGTCCAGTAATTGGGGCAAGACTCATTTGGTTCATTTTCTCAGAGATCAAGCTGTTCTGAGCCGATGCCACTAGAAACAACTTAATGATACTAATTTCCTGGTCTGATTGGGGGAGCAGAAATTACCTTCCCCGGAGGATAGGGGATCGAACATGGCCAGTAAGGAGTCTGCCTGCGAGGCCGGAGAAGCCAAACTGTGGTGTGCTCCTGAAACAAGAATGTTATTCATACGTTAAACAGAGAGCCACTTTCTGATGGAATTGTTCATGCCATTAAAAAAAACACATGGGCTATTCTTTGTATTGGCCATCATGTACCTATGCTTTGTATGAGCCATCTGGTCTAAACATTCATTTGAAAACAAAGCAGAACGTTTCCAACAGGGTCAGCAGCATTCTAGTGTAGTGGAAAGGTTATGGCAGCTCATCTGACAGGGATTGATAGGTCTAGCTGCTGACAGTGTAGTGATGCCACGGCCATGCCACACGGGAGGTGACACTCTCCCCTCTCTCCTACCGTGGGACGACTCCTCCCCATCTGGACTGGTCACAGAGTCCTTCCCCCCAAAGTCCGAGCTGCACTCCGACCGCAGGTCCTCCGTCTTGCCTCTATCTTCTGATGTCGCTGCAGGAAAAAACAGAAAAAAAAGATCTGTTAAAATCTGTGCCATCCAGGAGTTGGTAACATTTTTGTGGAAGACTTGGTTTGGATTTGGCTGACTAGCTCCTATTCTGAGTGACGGGGAATGTGTGACAGTTAGCAGTCAGAGCATACAAAGCGTATTGAGAGGATATGCTGAACGGTCCCTCTCAGCCAGGGACCCACTGGGACCTCTAAATATGGTAGCGGGAGCTCCCAGGGTGGGAAGGGAGATGCAGTAGTAAGATTGGATAGGCTCTGTCTGATTTATCATCGGCACGGCCCTTGTGGGACAGGTTCCTACAGGAGCTCAGCCGTGGGCACAGGCCTAGTCATCTTAATCTGAGATGCTATGTCAAGCATGTCAACGCACCCTGTTCACCTGAGCTACCAGTACAGAGTGCCAGTGTTAACCTCCATGTCCTAGCCAAACTCTCACACCGACCTGGTTGTACTGGCTTATCTAGCACTATCTGACTGTTCTCCAGCCAACACAGACAAAACCCAATATGGCTCTGAAATACATTCATTATAATTCTTTGACTGGTTAGACTTGTTATATTTCAATCTGTACGTTTGTATAGAAACTGATGTGTTGGGTATACTGTAAAGCTTCTATGAGTGAAAGAGGTGCAGGGTACCTGAGATGACGCTGAGCCCTGGGGTGCTGGGCCGGGAGCTGACCTCTCTGACCTCTGTGTCATCGGAGGTGCTGCCCAGCCCTGAGCAGCTCTCCAACTCCTGTAGACGCTCTTCCTGCTTCAGGTCTGGGGCTTCTGGAGGGGGAGGAGCAACACACACAGAGAGAGCACAGTCACATCCAGTTATAGTCAACAATGTAAGTTGTTCATAGGCACATAGTGTATGTAAGAATGCAAGTGTAGGCATATACCTTACTGTATGTTTAGTCTCCCCTTTCTGGCAGGATAAAGTAATAGCTAAGAAAACGAATATGCACGAAAGCAAACAAACCATCTACAATTGACAAAGGGAAAAGCGTAAACTCGAGTCCAGGCCGTTTTGTGGCTGCCCAATGGAGCTGTTCAGCTTAACCCAGAGGCCCCAAAGTAACCGCAGTACTCATTTGCATGCTCGTTAGTAATAATGTGCTAGTGAAGTGCTCTTCAGAGTGTAGTTTTCTGCTGCCTAGCCATGAAATAAACTCTCAACTCCAGGCGCGCATCAGATAGCCCTATTACAGAGCAGAACAGGGGCAGCAAACGGAAACAAAAAGCAATCAAGACACTCATGCATGTCAATTTAACACTGCACATATTGCAATGGTGCACTTCAATTAACAGAAAGAGTCCGGGCTTTCCCAAGAAACACTTGTACTGATGTTACTAAAGTAATCTATTGATATTCATGAAACGCTGACTTGCAAAGGGGTTTATCCACGTAATCTAACATATGGTTTTAGGACATTTTATTAACCAAAGAATAGACATATTTTAAGATTGATTTGACTCCTACTGTTCATAATAACGTTTGGTTTGTAATTGCTGCAATGGGACCATATTCACACTGTGCTGGAACTGCTCAGCACAACATGTCCATACATAACCCCCCCACTGTCAGAGGATTGTGTTGCAATGCCTACAGATTTGTGAGAGGATGTTGCCAGCAAAAAGGTTGACACCATGTCAATAGACTGCAAACAGCTGCTGTCCTTGAACATTTCCTCATGGCTGTTCCTCCACTACAGGTGCAAACACACCTGGAGGTTCCTTTGGGGAAACCCAGAGCTGTATTTTACTGGCAAAGGCAGATCTACCCTGATAGACAGGGTAGTGTACACAAACATGACAGATTGCACCCACTTCCTTGATATGGAACTGGGGGGGGGGGGGGGCCGCACCTGGCGTGTCCACCCACACACACCTGCCGATGCAGTGCACGGAGGAAGACAAGAAAAATACTTCTACGTAGAAACTCATGAAAAATGTTTGTAGAGTTATGAAACAGACAAGAGGAGACTCCATTCAGCTCCTAGAACCCCTTCTCAACATTGAACCCACCTGAGTCGCTGGGCAGGACCTCCACACTCCAGGCCTCGCTGGTGGTCTCTGAGATGGTGGATCCATAAGGGTCTAGCAGCACTGAGCTGGAGCCTGGTAGGCACAGCAGGCTGCCCAGCATGTTCTCTACAGTCGCCCCTTAGCACAGACAGACAGAAAGAGAGAGCCTGAGGTCACAGGCATTTCACACTGGGCCCACAGGCACACACTACTGTGCCAAAGTGCAAAGGTTAATGGTAATATCTCACCCCAACCCTGCCTCCTGAGCCATGACTTTGAGATGTTGATTAAGCTGGGCATTACTCACAACTAAATTACCCCACACCCACAAAGTCCTCCACACGACGTCCCTCCATTTCCATTTGGGATGCGGCAGGTTAACAAGGCGGAAGAATGCGGAGGAGGGAAAAGATCTAGCAGGTGTGAGTGGGAGTATGGTGGCCGGGGAGCGGATCAGGAGTCGACCCGTGGTACCCGCACCCACAGGTACGCCATGTTTCCACTTCACAGCACACACACCATGGGCGCACGTGCGTGCCAGCGCCCAGGCAACAGTCTGCGGGGCTGGGCGGGGGCAGGGCCCTTTCTAGCGGCAGGAGAGCTCTACCCTGCTGTCCATGTTTACAGTCTTCAAGGTAGGGGCGCAGAGCACTTGTCTTTCAGGTGGATGATTAAATGAGTGGCACAACAAGAAGTGAAACAATTAGAATTTCTGCCTCATTATCATGGTAATCTTATCAGTGGGATAATGAGGTATTAATGGATATTTAATGTGCATCTCATAACCCAATCCCTTGGAGAAAACACATAAGGAAATCGCTGTAAATTCACTTAATGATGGAAAAGTCCCCCAACGCCATATTCCAAGCAATGAAAAATGGTGGATGCAAATGAGAAGGAACCAAGGTCAATAAGACTGCAGGGACTGAGTGAATGTCAGAGCGAGAGAGCGAGAGAGAAACCAGTGAGGGAAGAAAGGAGAGAGGAGGAAGAAAGGAGAGGAGGAAGAAAGGAGAGAGGAGGAAGAAAGGAGAGGAGGAAGAAAGGTTTGCGTGGAATAAAATGAACATTCTGATAATTATGTCTTAGAGAACATTGAAGGTTGTCCTTATTTAACAATTGAAAAAAATTGATGGAATGCTCCAGAATATCGCCCCGTAGTGCTCACATCTGTAGCCGTGAAATGCTTTGAAAGGCTGGTCATGGCTCACATCAACACCATCATCCCAGACACCATGGACCCACTGAACGACGCAATCTCTTGCACTCCACACTGCCCTTTCCCACCTGGACAAAAGGAACTACATGACAATGCTGTTCAGTGACTACAGCTCAACGATCAACACCATAGTGACCTCCAAGCTCATCACATAAGCTAAGGATCCTGAGACTGAAGCCCTCCTGCAACTGGATCCTGGACTTCCTGCCACGCCAACCCTCAACACGGTGGCCGCTCAAGTTCCCTCCTGTACACCCACGACTGCCTCGACCGCCACGTCTCCAACACCATCATCAAGTTTGCTAACGACACAACAGTGGTAGGACTCATCACAGACGACGAGGCAGCCTATAAGGAGGAGGTCAGAGACCTGGCAGTGTGGTGCTAGGACAACAAGCTCTCCCTCAACTTCAGAAAGACAATGAGCTGATTGTGGACTACAGGAAACGGAGGTGCGAGCACACCCCCATCCACATTGATAGGGCTGTAGTGGAGCTTCAAGTTCCTCAGTGTCCACATCACAAAGGAATTAACATGGTCCACACACACAGTTGTAAAGAGGGCAAGTCAGTGCCTCTTCCCACTCAGGAGGCTGAAAATATTTGGCTATGACCCTCAGATCCTCAAAAAGCTCCACCACTGAGAGCATCTTGACTGGCTGCATCACCGCTTGGTACGGCAACTGTAAGGCACCCGACCGCAAGGCGCTACAGAGGGGGGTGAGTACGGCCCAGTACGTCACTGGGGCAGAACTCCCTGCCACCCAGGACCTCTATACCAGGCAGTGTCAGAGGAAGGCCCAAACATTTTTCAAAGACACCAGCCACCCAAGCCATACTGTTCTCTCTGCTACCGCATGGCAAGCGGTACCAGTGCACCAAATCTGGACCCAACAGGACCCTGAACAGTTTCTAATCCCAAGCCATAAGACTGCTAAATAGCTAATCAAATAGCTACCTGGACGACCTGCATTGACACTTTTTTTGCACAGACTCTATACACACACACAACCTAGACTGACACCCCAACCCACACACTAGATACACCCACACACACACAAATAACATGCATACTGACGCCAAACACACTCACCACATACGCTGCTGCTACTGTATCATTTATCCTGTTGTATAGTCACTTTACCCCTACCTATAAGTACATAGCTACCTCTACCTCATACCCTTGCACATGGACTCGGTACTGCCTGTGCATAGCCACGTTGTTATTTTCTACTCCTCCCTGTGCATAGCCACGTTGTTATTTTCTACTCCTCCCTGTGCATAGCCACGTTGTTATTTTCTTCTACTCCTGTGCATAGCCACGTTGTTTATTTTCTACTACTCCCTGTGCATGCCACGTTGTTATTTTCTACTACTCCTCCTGTGCATAGCCACGTTGTTATTTTCTACTACTCCCTGTGCATAGCCACGTTGTTATTTTCTACTACTCCCTGTGCATAGCCACTTGTTTATTTCTTACTACTCCCTGTGCATAGCCACGTTGTTTATTTTCTACTACTCCCTGTGCATAGCACGTTGTTATTTTCTACTACTCCTGTGCATAGCCACGTTGTATTTTCTACTACTCCTGTGCATAGCCACGTTGTTATTTTCTACTACTCCCTGTGCATAGCCACGTTGTTATTTTCTACTACTCCCCTGTGAGTAGCCACGTTGTTATTTTCTACTACTCCCTGTGCATAGCCACGTTGTTATTTTCTACTACCCCTGTGCATAGCCACGTTGTTATTTTCTACTACTCCCTGTGCATAGCCACGTTGTTATTTTCTACTACTCCCTGTGCATAGCCACGTTGTTATTTTCTACTACTCCTGTGCATAGCCACGTTGTTAATTTTCTACTACTCCCTGTGCATAGCCACGTTGTTATTTTCCGTACTACTCCTGTGCATAGCCACGTTGTTATTTTCTACTACTCCTGTGCATAGCCACGTTGTTATTTTCTACTCCCTCTGCATAGCCATGTTATTTTCTACTTCCTGTATATAGCCATTTTATTTTCTACTTCCTGTATATAGCCATGTTATTTTCTACTTCCTGTATATAGCTATGTTATTTTTACTCGTTATTGTTATTCACCGTGTATTTTATTCCTTTTGGCACTATTTCTATTTATTTGTGTATTTTTTATATTTAACTCTGCATTGTTGGAAACGACCCGTAAGTAAGCTTTTCACTGTTAGTCTACATCTGTTGTTTACGAAACATGTGACAATTAAAATACAATTTGATTTGATGAAGGCTTAACATGCCGTTTTAACCATAAACCACAAGGTGGCAGTATTGTGCTACATTTTCTGACGTAGTAAGGACCTCTATGTCTTTGGGAGAATCTCAATTGCATACTCCTCGCATCCTCTCTCCTTGCCCCCTTCTCAAAACCAATTGTTAGAGAAGGTCAGAGGGGAGGGACCTCTGGCTTTTAAATCCAATGGATTTTGAGAAGGAGGCGAGGAGAGGACACGAAGAGTACGCCATTGAGATTCTCCCTATGACTTACCAGCTATTTCCTGCAGTCGATCCTCATCCATGTTGGGGTCAAAGTCGCTGCCCAGCACGTCTGTGCTCCAGGTCTCACTCACTGTCTCAGAGATGTCCCGGTCATCTGTCAGGCCCATCATGTCGCGGATCTCAAACTTACGCAGTTTGTCATCCAGGTTGTCCTGAGTGGTGGCTGGGGGTGGGACAGGGATAATGACAATGTTATCATGGCTCAATGTAATGATCCCTGACATTGATTTCCCACAACACACCATGTTCATGCTCCAGCAGTTGTAGAGCCTCCACCCCATTGCTCCCTGATGGCCCAGCTCCCAGCTCAGACACAGACTCTCCCTCCAGGTCCAGAGACGACACAGAGTTAGACCGGTTAGATGGACCTGTGCAAAGAAAACAATTACATTTAGACATCTCCAACGCATCAGATTACACAAGGTCCTCTTTTTGTGGTACATGAACAGTTACTGTTTACATTAGAACAGATACACTTATTACAGTAGTTTAACAGCCATTAACACCTCATTCCATGGTGATACATTAAAAACATTATGTTGTGTTGCTGTAGTAACTAGTAAGTCAGCAGGGCATGTGGGCTGTTAGAACGCTGACCCTCTGAGATGCCCTCCAGGTTGTCACTGCAGAGGGAGAAGCGCAGGGTTTTGTCTGGCTTGCCATGGTGCTTGGTGTCATCTGCAGGAATGTCCCCTTGTGACCCATCAGTCAGCTGCATGGTCAACACCTGAGAGGGAACATCACTGGTTATTGCCATCCTGGCTCTTAATGTGGGCTTCCGATAATGACAAATATAAAAAATGCATTGATCCTTCATTTCCAATGTTGTGTGCAAGTGTATATTACACCATATACTCTCCATAACAATGTGCATGTTCCAGGCTCGTTAGTTACCTCATTCTCTGACATCATCCCAGGGATGGTCTGCGGGCTGCTTCCTAGTGAGATCACCAGCACCTCCTCTGGCATAACCTCCTGCAGGGACTCCAGAGAGCTAGCCTCTGCCTCCCCCTGCTGGGCCAGCTCGGAACGGCTACGACTGCGGGAGGCTGCTGGGGGAGCAGGGAGAGAGACAAGGTATAAGGCTTTACTCATTCACTGAGACTCAGTGGGAGCAGGGGACGAGATGTTACTAACAGAGACTCAGGGGCCGAGATGTTACCAACAGAGATTCAGTGGGAGCAGGGGACGAGGTGTTACTAACTAACAGAGACTCAGGGGGAGCAGGGGACGAGGTGTTACTAACTAACAGAGACTCAGGGGGAGCAGGGGACGAG
>NC_036872.1:15839948-15850662 GCF_002910315.2 Salvelinus sp. IW2-2015
GTGTTACTTAACTAGACAGAGACTCAGGGGGAGCAGGGGACGAGGTGTTAACTAACTAACAGAGACTCAGGGGGAGCAGGGAGAGAATGTTAACTAACAGAGACTCAGTGGGAGCAGGGGACGAGGTGTTACTAACTAACAGAGACTCAGGGGGAGCAGGGGACGAGAGTGTTACTAACAGAGACTCAGGGGAGCAGGGGACGAGGTGTTACTACTAACAGAGACTCAGGGGAGCAGGGGACGAGGTGTTACTAACTAACAGAGACTCAGGGGAGCAGGGGACGAGATGTTACTAACAGAGACTCAGTGGGAGCAGGGGACGAGGTGTTACTACTAACAGAGACTCAGGGGGAGCAGGGGACGAGGTGTTATACTAACAGAGACTCAGGGGGAGCAGGGACGAGATGTTACTAACTAACAGAGACTCAGGGGGAGCAGGGACGAGGTGTTACTAACTAACAGAGACTCAGGGGGAGCAGGGGACGAGGATGTACTAACTAACAGAGACTCAGTGGGAGCAGGGGACGAGGTTTACTAACTAACAAGACTCAGGGGGGAGCAGGGACGAGGTGTTACTAACAGAGACTCAGTGGGGAGCAGGGGACGAGGTGTTACTAACTAACAGAGACTCAGGGGGAGCAGGGGAACGAGGTGTGTTACTAACTAACAAGAGACTCAGGGGGAGCAGGGGACGAGGTGTTACTACTAACAGAGACTCAGGGGAGCAGGGGACGAGATGTTACTAACAGAGACTCAGTGGGAGCAGGGGGACGAGGTGTTACTAAAACTAACAGAGACTCAGGGGAGCAGGGGACGAGGTGTTACTATAACAAAAGAGACTCAGGGGGAGCAGGGGACGAGATGTTACTATACAGAGACTCAGGGGAGCAGGGGACGAGGTGTCTAACTAACAGAGAACTCAGGGGAGCAGGGACGATGTTACTAACTAACAGAGACTCAGGGGAGCAGGGGACGAGGTGTTACCTACAACTAGAACGACTCAGGGGAGCAGGGGACAGAGTGTTTAACTACTAACAGAGTATAAACTCAGGGGGAGCAGGGGACGAGGTTATGTTACTAACTAACAGAGGACTCAGGGGGGAGCAGGGGACGAGAATGTTACTGAACAGAGACTCAGTGGGAGCAGGGGACGAGATGTTACTAACTAACAGAGACTCAGGGGGAGCAGGGGACGAGGTGTTATAACTAACAGAGACTTCAGGGGAGCAGGGGACGAGATGTTTACTAACAGAGACTCAGTGGGAGCAGGGGAGAGGTGGTTACTTAACTAACAGAGACTCAGGGGGAGCAGGGGACGAGTGTACTATAGACTAACAAGACTCAGGGGCGAGTCGGGGACGAGGTGTTACAACTAACAGGGAGCAGGGGACGAGGTGTTACTAACTAACAGACTCAGTGGGAGCAGGGGACGAGGTGTTACTAACTAACAGACTCAGTGGGAGCAGGGGACAAGGTGTTACTATGTAATACTCACTGAGATTCAGGGGGCGCAAAAGACAGGGATCGGCTTCAACTATAATAATAATAATAAAAGCAAAAAGGTAGGCTATACTAACTATAAACACAAAAACTCACGTACCTATACACAACTACACACGGACTGCATTGCTTCTTAGATTACCTGTTAGTTGCTCCCAACCCGTTAGCTGCTCCCAACCTTTCAGTTTTGCATTGTGAAAGAGGTATTGCAGTGAACAGAAATTTGACTCAATTGGATTCAATCATTAAATCAATCAATCTTTCCTAATAGAGACTGGATATTTTGCTCGGCACTGCTTAGACAACCTGTGCTGTGTAACCCGTCCAGTGTAATACAGGTCAATGAGTGCATCCAATAAGGTTCACAAATCACAAGTGCATGTCGGACGCGGTGAAGCAGCCACACTCCACATCCCAATCAGCACGTGGCATGCATACCATTCTAATGACTGACCTGATTGTGCTCTGGATGGTAATTATGATGCATTGCTTTATGCAGAAGGATCTAAGATCCCAACATCAGGAAAACAAACACCCAAAAAAGTGTCTGACTTCAATCTTCTCTTTAGCCAAAAGCACGTATCATTAAACACAATATAATTTATCACGTGAGTGAAAACAAGCAGCAGAGAACCAGGTATAAACCAGGTCTACAAGACTAGAGCACAGGGCAAAGCAGGCATGGTGAAAGGCATGGTGACAAGAGCACATCTAGTAGCTAGCTCTATCTGGTGGTGAAGCAGTGGGACTGCAGCAGGAACCATGGCTATGAGCATGGCTGGTACTGGGTGTATGTGACTGATAGTGGCACATGACTAGGTGGCACAAACACGCTTTAGTTCTAGTCAGCTTCACAGGGCTGCCAGGCTACCCACCAAAAGGGGTAACTAATGGAATGTGAGCAGACAGGGTGGTGGTTGTGGAGTCCCAGGAAGTTGCTAACTGTTGTCCTGGGTCGATCACAGGCAGCAAAGGAGGAAAGGAGGAAGAAGGTTGAGGGCAACAGAGAGAGAATACAGAGCGAGTAGCAAGCAACTGTAAAACAGCTTCAAATCGAAAAGGTTCACATTTCAGTAGGGCAGCTTAAAGTGGCTTATTTTAAATGGAGGAGGATCTTGTCACCATCACATTTAATTGATTTATTCCTAATGATGGAAGGTATATATTTCTCCATCCATACCAATTAAGAAAGGGTTCATTTATATTTTGTAATTTAATTGGCTTTCATTTGCGTAATGGATCTCCAATCTAGAGGCTGCTAATTACCTGTAAAACAGGCCCAGAACCTCATTAGCTTCCTACATAAGAGGCTTCCTGCAGCCATTACAACTTTAGCTACTTCTTCTCGTTATTTATTACCATGAATGAAACAACCTATAGTTAGTACATAAAAAGGCTGGTTTCATTGTAATTTCAAACTGAAATCTCCAACTGGTGCAATGCTATAACAGGAATAACAAGTACTGGAGATTAACCACGTATTTCATTATGCAGTATGTATTTCTCTGTCAGAAAGCCAGTGGCTGCAGGTCTACAGTAACAACAGCCGAGGAAGTCGGTAGGTACCTATGTTCCTGTTTTTTTTGTTGGCGGGGGTGGTGGCTGGGGAGAGCTGGGGGGTGTTGGAGGGGGTGAGCTCCAGACTGTTGCTCTTCACCGTGCGGGACTGGGGCACGTTGGCCAGCATGGTCTCCAGGAGCATGTGCTCCTCCTCCCGGAGGTGGTCCCCTGCCATCACACTCCGTACAAAGTCCACCTGAACACCATAGGAGTTAATTACTTCATTTAATACTCTCACATCCTAGTTTCTATGAGGAATCCAATTAACTTTTTACTAAGGCTTCAATAGCTAAGCTGGTGGAGAACTTATGACACGGGTGATAAGTGCAGGGCTCTTTTCACAATGAAACTAAAAGTGGGGCTTGAGACATGCCAATAGAATACAGCAAGGGTAATTATTTATTACCGCACTAATGTTATAAAGAAAGGTAACTAAGGGAGGAGCCATAGCACCGCAGTTCCAGGAGGATGTGGTAATACTTTATTTCTTGAGTACGCTATGGTAACTCCCAGTCCTTGAGACATAACAGCACTCTCAACAACCTGTGTGAAATGTCTCCTCCCTTTCTGGTCTGACAAGCCTGGGCATGTCAAGTTCACTTCCTGTAACATAGGAACGTTTACTGTTGCCTGTCTAAAACATGTGTACATACTGTTCCAGACTAGGCTAACTACAATATAAGCCACACAAGATTCAGACTGAAACAGTCAGATCAGCAGCGTACCAGGCAGAGGAGCTGACTGTGTGTCATGTACGCCACAGTCCTGCTGAGTCCTTCTAGTAGGTTCATGGAGGACATGGGCGGTGTCTCCACAGCTCTCCCTCCGATTACCACATCCAAGAAGGCAGCTACACAGCTCTGAGGTGACACAACCAGACAGTCAACTTCAATAATAAGGCAAGAAGCAAAACATGTATTCAGAATGTAATAAAAGCTACCCCATGGACAAACTGGTTATATATTAAGATGTGTGTTTGAGGATCTTACCTTATCGAACTTGGCCAAACTCTTTTTCCTCCGGGGGTCTCCATCATCGTCAGCCATTGCCAACTGTTGAAGAAGCTGCCCTACCTACAGGACAAAGATAATGATTAGAATGCATAAAGGGGAAAGGTAACAATATTTGATATTTTATCTAACATTTCAAATAGTATTCGTAAGCGGTCAATGTCCAGGCATGGATAAGAATAGTGTGGATGTATGAGTCTGTTGGGTCGTCCACTGACCTGCATGAGGTTGAAGCGAGCCACCTCATTGATAGGGGCGTCTGAGATGATGCCGTACTGCTCAGGGTTGACTATGGCTGGGCAGATGAAGCAGGTGAGCAGCAGGTCCGTGCACATGGTCCGCACCTCGCCCACCTCCAGCCGTTCCACGCACGACAGTGTCTTGTACATCTGAGACACTATCCAGCGCAGGTTGTGGGGGAAGCAGTAGGTGTTCTGCTTCAGGTAGCCGATGAACTTGTTGACCAGGGTCACCAACTTGGCCTCGTTGGCTTCCACGGCGGCTGCCACCTTCTGTCTGTAGCCCTCCGAGCCCTTCTCCCCAAACAGGCGCTCCTGCTGGGCCGGCGTGAAGCGCTCCGTCACCTTGGAGGGATCCGTCTCCAGGTGGTCCTCGTCCTCCACCAGCAGCTGCATGATGGGCTCGTGGAGGGTGGCGGTGAGGAAAAGCTTGGCCGAGTACAGCCCCTCGGAGAAGAGCTTGAAGAGGATGCTGAAGGCGCACGTGCCCCGCCGCAGCAGCCGCCGAGGGTTGTCGCTCTCCTTCAGCTCAAACTCCACCAAGTAGCGGAGGACCTGGAATTGATAGAAACAGCAGCACCCTTACCAGATTTAGCAGTACAGAGGTTAGAAATGGCCTCATCACACTACCTATGAGGACAGGTAATAGTGTTAAATAAGAGGTGGCTGCTGTGCATTTGGTGAGTGCATGTGGCTATTGGCTGTGTGTTTATAGTATAAGTGTATAGATCTTAGATCAGAAGATGTCCGGGCTGCTCACCTGCAGCAGGTAGCGCTCATCCTCCTGCATGATACAGTTGCCGTAGAGTGAGGTGAAGACCGTGTAAATGACCCCCTGTGTGTGCTCCTGGTTCAGCCTCTCCCCAGCCACCAGGCAGGAGGCCAACAGCCGAGGGTTCTCGCGCACCCGACCCAGGAACTCCCCATAGATGCTCTCCTGAAAGCCCAGAGTCTTGTAGCCGTCCAGGAACTGTGTGTCCTCCAGCACTTTGGCATGCTGGCAGCATTCGGCCGGGGAGGCCTCAGCACTGTAGGACAGGGAGCTTTAATTACTACGAGAGCAGAAGGCTCCACAAACCAGTGGCTGGAAATGGGCAACAGTGAGCCACAGAGAGCTGTTGATTACTGATTGGAGTGACATGTAATTGTATGACATGCTTGCTGATCACAGGACTCCTCTGATTCCTTGCAATTTCCCTTTTGGGCTGCTAATCTAAATAGTGCTCGGCTGGCTCTGACATGCACCGTGTTTGGCAGGATTTACAACAAACAACATGATCACATCAGGAAGATAAGACAGTTTAATACGGTGGGATCCTACTTTAGGACTATTAAGTTACTAGTTCACTAAAGGTCACACTGCCGAATGCAAACAAGAGGAGGACAACTCAAAATGTATTTTTATAATGGTGAGTTCCTATTAGAACTGTTTCTATTCTCCAATTGGATCGATCTCGTTGAAATGCCCTGGTAACAACAGCTCTGGGGGCCACATGCTGACCTGGTGAGAATGAGCCTGTCGAGATTGATCCTCTGCTGTTTGGTGATCCAGGCAGCACGGTACAGTCTCTCAGCAGTCTTCAGCACGTCCCCGTTGAGCCGCTGGATCAGCTGCTTCTCTGAAGCCACATACAGCCGCTCCTGCTTCAGGTGGTGGGCCAGAGTGTGGATGTCTGGCTTCACCATCTTTACCAGCTCACTCAGAGGATAAAGACTGCAGAAGAGGGAGAGAAGAGGGAGATCAGTGACACTGGGGGATAAATGGTAATGAGGATGGTAATGACATCGTTGTCGAGAGAATGAGTACTGGGCAGTCAGGACAGAGCTACAGTTGAAGTCGGAAGTTTATATACACGTAGGTCGGAGTCATTAAAACTAGTTTTTCAACCACTCCACAAATTTCTTGTTAACAAACTATAGTTTTGGCAAGTCAGTTAGGACATCTACTTTGTGCATGACAAGTAATTTTTCCAACAACTGTTTAGAGATTATTTCACTGTATCACAATTCCAGTGGGTCAGAAGTTTACATACACTAAGTTGACTGTGCCTTTAAACAGCTTAGAAAATGATGTCATGGCTTTAGAAGCTTCTGATAGGCTAATTGACATAATTTGAGTCAATTGGAGGTGTACCTGTGGATACATTTCAAGGCCTACTTTCAAACTCAATGCCTCTGCTTGACATTATGGGAAAATCAAAAGAAATCAGCCAAGACTTCAGAATATATTTTTTTTTTAGACCTCCACACTGGTTCATCCTTGGGAGCAACTTCCAAACGCCTGAAGGTACCACATTCAACTGTACAAACAATAGTACGCAAGTATAAACTAGAGGATTATGACTAACGCCGATACCGATTGGAGGACCAACAAATGCCGATACCGATTAATCGGACGATTTATAAAAATAAAATAAAAATATATATATATAAATAATAATGACAATTACAGCAATACTGAATGAACACTTAATATAATACATAAATAAAAATCTATTTAGTCTCAAATAAATAATGAAACATGTTTGATTTGATTTAAATAATGCAAAAACACAGTGTTGGAGAAGAAAGTAAAAGTGCAACATATGCCATGTAAAAAAGCTAACGTTTAAGTTCCTTGCTCAGAACATATGATAGCTGGTGGTTCCTTTTAACATGAGTCTTCAATATTCCCAGTTAAGAAGTTTTAGGTTGTAGTTATTGGAATTTATAAGACTATTTCTCTCTATACAATTTGTATTTCATATCTTTGACTTTTGCATGTTCTTATCGGCACAATAGTATTGCCAGCCTAATCTCGGGAGTTGATAGGCTTGAAGTAATAAACAGCGCTGTGCTTCAAGCATTGCCAAGTGCTGCTGGCAAACGCAGGAAAGTGCTGTTTGAATGAATGCTTACGAGCCTGCTGCTGCCTACCACCGCTCAGACAGACTGCTCTATCAAATCATAGACTTAATTATAATAAACACACAGAAATACGAGCCTTAGGTCATTAATATGGTCAAATCCGGAAACAATCATTTCGAAAAACAAAACATTTATTCTTTCAGTGAAATACGGAACCGTTACGTATTTTATCGAACGGGTGGCATCCACAAGTCTAAATTTTACATTACATTTAAGTCATTTAGCAGACGCTCTTATCCAGAGCGACTTACAAATTGGTGCATTCACCTTATGATATCAGTGGACAACCACTTTACAATAGTGCATCTAACTCTTTAGGGGGGGGGGGGTTTAGAAGGTTACTTTTACTATATATTCCTTTAAAGAGGTGGGTTTCAGTGTCTCCGGAAGGTGGTGATTGACTCCGCTGACCTGGCGTCGTGAGGGAGTTGTTCCACATTGGGGTGCCAGAGCAGCGAACAGTTTTGACTGGGCTGAGCGGGAACTGTACTTCTCAGAGGTAGGGAGGCGAGCAGGCCAGAGGTGGATGAAGCAGTGCCTTGTTGGGGTGTAGGCTGATCAGAGCCTGAAGGTACGAGGTGCCGTTCCCCTCACAGCTCCGTAGGCAAGCACCATGGTCTTGTAAGGATGCGAGCTTCAACTGGAAGCCAGTGGAGAGAGGGAGGAGGCGGGGTGACGTGAGAGAACTTGGAAAGTTGACAACCAGACGGGCTGCGCGTTCTGATGAGTTGTAGGGTTTAATGGCACAGGCAGGGAGCAGCAACGCGAGTTGCAGTAATCCAGACGGGAGATGACAAGTGCCTGGATTAGGACCTGCGCCGCTTCCTGCGTGAGGCAGGGTCGTACTCTGCGAATGTTGTAGAGCATGAACCTAACCTTATTTAAATATTGCTGTTACATTGCACAAACTTCAATGTCATAATTATTTAAAATTCTGGCAAATTAATTACGGTCTTTATTAGGAAGAAATGGTCTTCACACAGTTCACAACGAGCCAGGCAGCCCAAACTGCTGCATATACGCAAGAGAAGTGACACAATTTGTTAATATTGCCTGCTAACATTAATTTATTTTAACTAAATATGCAGGTTTAAAAAAATATATACTTATGTATTGATTTTAAGAAAGGCATTGATGTTTATGGTTAGGTACATTGGTGCAACGACAGTGCTTTTTCGCAAATGCACTTGTTAAATCACCACCCGTTTGGCGAAGTAGGCTGTGATTCGATGATAAATTACCGCATTGATTATTTGTAACGCAGGACAAGCTAGTTAAACTAGTAATATCATCAACCATGTGTAGTTATCTTCTTCTTAATAGGGGGCGCTATTTTCACTTTGGGAAAAAATCGTGCCCAAATTAAACGGCCTCGTACTCTGTTCTAGATCATACAATATGCATATTATTATTACTATTGGATAGAAAACACTCTGAAGTTTCTAAAACTGTTTGAATTATATCTGTTAGTAAAACAGAACTCATTGGCAGCAAACTTCCAAATTCTGAAAATGGGGCTCTGTGTCAGGGCCTGCCTATTCAACTGGCTTATATTTATGGATCTGTATGCACTTCATACGCCTTCCACTAGATGTCAACAGGCAGTAGAATGTTGAATGGGGTGTCTAGCTTGATGTGAGACCGAATGAGAGCTTTTGGAGTGACAGGTCCGCTCTTTTGTCAGTATTCAACTGCGCACCAGGGAACCTCACATTGTCTTCTGAAAAGCGTTAGGTATACACGACGAAATGCTCCGGCTCTGATTTTATTGGATACATATGAGAAAAACATCATAAAGTAGGATTTTCAACCGAGTTTGACCAGTTTATTCGACGTTTATTGGGAGTATTGGAATTTTTCGTTCCAGGCGCAAAGATTTCTTGGACCTGTGCCCTCCACATGGCTAGCCAAAGTTGCTAATTCAACAGAAGAAATGGACATTCTAAAACAAAACAACGATTTATTCTGGAACTAGGACTCCTTGCACAACATTCTGATGGAAGATCATCAAAAGTAAGAGAATATTTATGATGTTATTTCGTATTTTTGTGGTTTGTGTTGGCTCCAACAAGGCGGAGAATTGGTGAGCGCTGTCTCACAATATTGCATGCTGTACTAAAGTTATTTTTTTTAAATCTAACACAGCGGTTGCATTAAGAACCAGTGTATCTTTCATTTGCTGTACAACATGTATTTTTTAGTAAAGTTTATGATGAGTTCTTTGGTTAGATTACGTGACTGTCCAAAATATCTCCGGACAATTTGGTGCATCATGGCTACGTATTCACAATGTAAAACCAGGATTTGTACCTCTAAATATGCACATTTTTGAACAAAACATAAATGTATTGTATAACATGATGTTATAAGACTGTCATCTGATGAAGTTGTCCAAAGGTTAGTGATTCATTTTCTCTCTATTTGTGGGTTTTGTGAAAGCTACCTTTGCGGTGGAAACATGGTGAAAACATGGCGTTGTGTGTTTGGCTATTGTGGTGATCCCAATAAAGGAGTGGTTCTGCAGGTGGTGACAAGACTACTTCTCAGTTCTATGCTTCCTGGCTGATGTTGTGGTCACTTTTGAATGCTGGCGGTGCTTTCACTCTAGTGGTAGCATGAGACGGAGTCTACAACCCACACAGTGGCTCAGGTAGTGCAGCTACATCAGGATGGCACATCAATGGCGACTGTGAGAAGGTTTGCTGTGTCTGTCAGGCAGTGTCCAGAGCATGGAGGCGCTACCAGGAGACAGGCCAGTACATGAGGAGACGTGGAGGAGGCCGTAGGAGGGCAAAAACCCAGCAGCAGGACGCTACCTCCGCCTTTGTGCAAGGAGGATCAGGAGGAGCACTGCAGAGCCCTGCAAAATGACCCAGCAGGCCACAAATGTGCATGCGTCTGCTCAAACGGTCAGAAACAGACTCCATGAGGGTGGTATGAGGGCCGACGTCCACAGGTGGGGGTTTGCTTACACCCAACCGTGCAGGACGTTTGGCTTTGCCAGAGAAACCAAGATTGGAAATGCCACTGGCGCCCGTGCTCTTCACAGATGAAAGCAGGTTCACACTGAGCACGTGACAGACGTGACAGAGTCTGGAGACCGCGTGGAGAACGTTCTGCTGCCTGCAACATCCCAGCATGACCGGTTTGGCGGTGGTCAGTCATGGTGTGGGGTGGCATTTCTTTGGGGGGCGCACAGCCTCCATGTGCTCGCCAGAGTAGCCTGACTGCCATTAGGTACCGAGATGAGATCCTCAGACCCCTTGTGAGACATATGCTGGTGCGGTTGGCCCTGGGTTCCTCCTAATGCAAGACAATGCTAGACCTCAGTGCTGTAGTGTGTCAGCAGTTCTGCAAGAGGAAGGCATTGATGCTATGGACTGGCCGCCCGTTCAGACCTGAAACAAATTGAGCACACTGGGACATCATGTCTCGCTCCATCCACCAACGCCACGTTGCACCACAGACTGTCCAGAGTTGGCGGATGCTTTAAGTCCA